>NC_079229.1:22350929-22418429 GCF_029633865.1 Lampris incognitus | reverse complement strand
GTGGTTCTCCATCAGGTCCTTCTTTACCACTCAATCGCAAGAGTTGGCTGTTGGTTCTCTGCTCTGTTCCCTACATTCACCTGTTGTTCTGGGTCGAAAACCTCCCTGGATGGACGCTGGAATAACTGGGACAGCAGGTGAACGTAATAAACCCGCATCACTGGTGGTGCCTGAGGACCACATTTAGAACTACCGGTTTATTGGACACGAGCTATTAGGTTTCCATTTTTACCGTCTCAAAGACCAGGGAAGATCTGATGTGGGGGTGATGGTGTGAAAAACACCGGATGTCCCTTGGGATAGACGGGATAAAATGTAAAATATATTTTGCCTCCGTTTCATCAACTATCTGTCCCCCAAGGTAGCTCTGTGTCCAATAATGTGTGGCGGAGGGTTTGCATAATTTCTTCAGTGAACTTGTGTTTTCCTATCGAGCTCCACTTGATGTGTCCGAGTTGCATCCGGCAGTTTTGCCAAACATCTGACAAGGAGAGACGAGTAGCCGCCAGGTGTCACATCCGCCATTAAAGACATCATACACCTTTAACTGCATTTCTTGGGCTGCACTGTCATCGCCCCCCCCCCCAGGTTAAAACCAATTTTCCTGTTGATGAATTTAACAACAAAATAAAACGAGACACATCACATGGATGCTTGGAGGGGACGTTTTTTTCTCACGTCCGGAGGAAAACACACACTATAATCAGCGCCCTTTGAATTGCCTACATCATATGGGGCCAGACCCATGTGACATAGGTGATGCAAAATATGAGGCGAGTAGAACGATGACCCAATTTCCCCTCGGGGGTGAATAAAGTATTCTGGTTCTGATGACACGCCGGCGTTAGCCGCCTAAACTCACTGGGTAGACATGTGAGAAGCTACGACACCCACACCTCCATCACTGTCCTCTACCCCTTTATATCCTTTATACATGGACAACACCAACCCAGCCACTGAGGATCCACAAGCCAGTGCATTCTTAGTGCCAGTACCAAGACCGGATAAATGGGGAGGGTTGCGTCAGGAGGGGCATCCGGCGTAAAACCTTTGCCAAATCAAATATGTGGATCATAAATCAGATTTCCATACCGGATCAGTCGAGGCCCGGGTTACCAACGACTGTCGCCGGGACTGCTGGCCAGCAGGATGCCGGTGGAAACTGTTGGGCGAAGAAGAAGGAGAGGGGGAAGGCATGTCCAGAGGCAGCGGGGAGAGGAGGAAGGGTAGGAGTGTGGAGGTGAGAGTCAGAACTTTGAATGTTGGCACTATGACTGGTAAAGGGAGAGAGCTGGCTGATATGACAGAGAGGAGAAAGGCAGGTATACTGTGTGTGCAAGAGACCAGGCAGAAGGGAAGTAAGGCCAGGAGCATGGAAGGAGGGTTCAAACTCTTCTATCACTGTGCGGACGGGAGGAGAGATGGGGTAGGGGTGATTCTGAAGGAAGAGTATGTCAGGAATGTGTTGGAGGTGTAGAGAGTGTCGGACATAGTGATGAGTATGAAGCTGGAAATCGAAGGTGTGATGATGAATACTGTCAGCGCATATGACCCGCAAGTTGGGGGTGAGATGGACGAGAAAGAAGAATTCTGGAGTGAGTTGGATGAAGTGGTGGGGAGTGTACCCAAGGAGGAGAGAAGAAGAAGACGATACATGGACGCCACCATTGCTGTCATCTACATCTACACCCCCTTTCTATCCTTTTCATAAATGCCAGTTGGCTGAGACAGACCAAAAATTTGTGTTTACTCACTCTTTAAAACCCTTTAAATTTTACTTCAGAGTGAGAGAAAGAAAAGATTGGAAATATTAAGGTTTTTTTTTTCTTTTTTGCCATCAATATTATGAGTCTGGACCATGCTAATGCTAGGGTGTTGCTAGGCCAACAAACCACAGATCTTTTGGCCCCAGATAGCTTTGGCATGTGTTTTCTGTGCATTATACTGTACACACACACACACACACACACACACACACACACACACACACACACACACACACACACACACACACACACATACACATATCATATTTCTCTCTTTCGCTACAGACACGCCCGAGAGACCCAGCATGAACCAAATACCAAAGAAAGGCATGCCACGTGTGTTGTGTGTGTGTGTATGTTTTTAAGTGTGTGCATGTGTGTATGAGTGCATATGTGTGTGTCTGTATGTGTGTTTAAAAAGCCTTCTGTTCAGAGCGGGTGTGTGTGTGTCTGTCAGCTGTTCTGCACAGACGGTCTGAGATGCACAGCTCACCGTCCGCCCACTCGCCCACTGCACACACACTGAGACGTACTACACACGCACACACACACACACCCACACACTAAGACATACTACGCAGACAGACTCACACACGCACACACACTGAGACGTACTACACAGACACATACACACACATGCACGCACACACACACCCCCACACACTAAGACGTACTACGCAGTCACACTCACACACGCACAAACACACTGAGACGTACTACGCAGATGCACACACACACACACACACACACACACACACACACACACACACAGACGTACTACGCAGACACTCACACACACACACACTCACACACTGAGACGTACTACGCAGACACACTCACACACACACTAAGACGTACTACGCAAACACACACACACACATATATACACACACACACACACACACACACACACACACACACGTGCAGACACACATGTCATAAAGGCCTGGCTGACCAGTACTCCAGCTATCATGAAGAAATGAGAAAGTAAGGAGGGGGTAAGGCTCATCGTATGAATACATACTTCTCTGTTTATGTGACCAAGACACGAATACCTTTCGCAAGCTGTGGGCGTTAAACAGGTCTGATCATTAATTCTCATCAAAAATACACACAGTTATGACTGATAATTACCGCAAATGCCCTCAAAGAAGTGTGTAATGATGCCATATGCGTGATGAGGAAAGGACGAATGGCCAGGCTGGCTGGCTGGGCTTCCTGATGTACTATCTGTTACAGTATCGTGGGGAGATTCATCATTCGGTGTCAACGCATGGCTTCACTCAGGTTCTCCGAGAATTACTTACTGTTTGTCCTCTTTGAAGCGTTGACAGGAAGTTAACAACAGTAAAACGCCCCCCCCCATTCATTTTCTCCATTCATTCACAATGACTGACTACTACAGCAGAGTAAAGTGGCCTAGGAAACACATTTCTGTGGAGAGACAACCCCTAAAAGTTCTCATCTGTGCAAATCTCACAAGGTTTAGTCTCCGGTAAGAGTGTTAATTAATTGACCTGTTGGCTGTTCGCTGGCGACTGGCTGTAAATCAGTCTTAACAACTCGAACTGTGTTGCCTTGTGTTCGGATATGCGCTGTCTGTCATTTGCAAAGGTCAGCTTTGCTGAAAAGCTAATTTGCAGCGTAGAATTAACAGGTTATTTTCAAAAGGTTAGAAGTCTAAGATGGTATATTTCGGCTTAAAAGACGATTGGATTTAAGGTATTTTCTTTTGTCCTGACATGTGCTGCCTGCATTCCCAGTGCGACTCTCACATAATGATGTTTAATGAACCCTGACAGGCACACATCAGATACATCAGCAGATACACTTTGTAACGGGTTCATTGGAATACGTGCCTGCTGTATATTTCTAGTTCATTTGAAGAGCGCGTGCCAATTGGCTAGCCTTTATTTCATCCCAACTCCCCACGTCGACGATTCCCAATTTGAATGCCGATCTGTTTGGGTGGTGTTTTGCCTCCCGACTCTCACACATTACATCATCACAAGGTGGGCTATACAGCAAAGGTGCCACGACTGGTAATTAATGACCTACGCGCGCGCGCACACACACACACACACACATCCCCATCCATACACACACCGCCCACGCAACGTTGCATCGTGATTCCACCCCCGCACGTATTTCGTGTTTTTATTTCAAGTCGGACACTGACCGCGTGCGCGTGCGTGCGTGTGTTTTAAGCTGTGCAGCCTACCTTTCATCCAGTCCACCACCTGACTCGTGCTCCACTTGCTCACCGGCTCCATCACCAGCGCCATCGAGGAAACTTTGCTGCTGACTCTTTGGTGTAAAGTAGAAAACATATAAACCTGAAAATCACCCCTACCACCACCACCACCACCACCACCCACCCCCGTGCCGCCCGTGACTTGAATTTATCCGGCCCCTCTCTCTCTCTCTCTCTCTCTCTCTCTCTCTCTCTCTCTCCTCTCGTCCCCCTGTTAGCGCTGGGCTGTCAGAGCGCAGCGCAGCATCGCGCGTCGGGACGGTCCGGATGTGTGTGAGGATGATTCCAGTGCATTCCTCCACCAGATCCCGTCTGACATGTGTCGCCCGTGTGGAGCCTCCGTCTCTCTCTCTCTCTCTCTCTCTCTCTCTCTCTCTCTCTCTCTCTCTCTCTCTCTCTCTCTCTCTCTCCGCCTTCGCTCGCCTCCCTTTCCCTTTAACTGCGCGCCGCTCCTGCGCTCCCGTGAGGAGCAGCTCTGTTACCGAGAGTCAAGCGAGAGAATGGAGGAGACACCGGGGGTATGATTCAACACCCGGTAGCATCACGGCTGTCATCTCTCTCCCCCTCTCCCCCCCCCTCTCAAAAGAGCAGCAGATATGATTAAATCGAGCACGCGTCCCGTGGGTGGCTCTGCGCGGCAGCGTATTTCCCTCGTGAATAATGAGCCTCCGCAGATACGAGCAAGAAATGTGAGGAAAAACATTCCCATAGGACGCTTAATCAGGCCGCGAGTACGCGTGTTTCCACTCATGCCCATGTACTGTACGGTAAGTGTGTGTGTGTGTGTGTGTGTGTGTGTGTGTGTGTGTGTGTGTGTGTGTGTGTGTGTGTGTGCATGCGTGTCTGTGTTTAAGTGTGCACACACACACGCATGTACTCAGTATTGTTATACAATGTTAGCCGGCACGCATAATTCTTCCAAGTTTACAAAAATGTCCCTATCATGAGGTTATTTCAACAAAATGCACAGATGTATCTTTTTGTCTGTTTGTAGCTGTTGCCTTCATCTCATGGCCATGGAGGATTTAACAAGTGCACTCAGTGGAATGCAGATCGCCACCAGGTGTACATGTCTCCCCTTCCCCAGTGGTCCATCTTGGCGACAAACCCCTTTTTCGCCTACCGGGAGAAGGGAACTACACACGCACACGGACAGAAAATCCAGTGTTTTTCCTGCCATTGTAAGACGTTTGCGCTAGTCGAATCAAGTCGATCAAGTCGGGAGCGATGGAAAAGAAGTTGTCAATACGCAGCACTCAAGCTAAATAAACCTACCTAATAAAAACGTTTTGCCTGTCACTCGGTGGATGCGCGGCCTTGCAGCGGACCCTCGCGCGGATTCGACCAAGTCTAATTTGAATTTACACGTTCCAAAAAGAAAAGGTTCGTTAAGGGACAAATTTGGTCTGACCCTAACACGCAATGATCCTTCAGTTCTCCTGTGCTGAGATCAGTAGTGGATGATTCGCTGACTTGCGAAATACAATCGATCGACTTCTTTACTTTCAAGACTGATACCCGAATAATTTTTTTTGGTTGTTACACTGTCGCTGTCGCTGCCCAACCTGACTGAACCGGTCGCGCATGCCCATTGGAAAGCAGCGTTGATGGAGCGTGCTACAGTGAGCGAACGGAGAGAGGGAGCGGCGATAGCGAGAACAAACGTTTTTCGAAGCTTTTGAATCACCGCAACCATGAGCGGTTCTTCATCATACACTCGGAGCTGATAGGGCCGGTAGGTTAAGAGATTAGCCGCGGACACACACACACACACACACACACACACACACACACACACACACACACACACTGGCCACTTTATTAGGTACACCTTGCTAGTACCGGGTTGGACCCCCTTTTGCCTTCAGAACTGCCTTAATCCTTCGTGGCATAGATTCAACAAGGTACTGGAAACATTCCTCAGAGAGTTTGGTCCATATTGACTTGATAGCATCACGCAGTTGCTGCAGATTTGTCGGCTGCACATCCATGATGCGAATCTCCCGGTCCACCACATCCCAAAGGTGCTCTATTGGATTGAGATCTGGTGACTGTGGAGGCCATTTGAGTACAGTGAACTCATTGTCATGTTCAAGAAACCAGTCTGAGATGATTCGAGCTTTATGACACGGTGCGTTATCCTGCTGGAAGTAGCCATCAGAAGATGGGAACACTGTGGTCATAAAGGGATGGACATGGTCAGCAACAATACCCAGGTAGGCTGTGGCGTTGACACGATGCTCAATTGGTACTAAGGGGCCCAAAGTGTGCTAAGAAAATATCCCCCACACAATTACACCACCACCAGCAGCCTGAACCGTTGATACAAGGCAGGATGGATCCATGCTTTCATGTTGTTGACGCCAAATTCTGACCCTACCATCCAAATGTCGCAGCAGAAATCGAGACTCATCAGACCAGGCAACGTTTTTCCAATCTTCTATTGTCCAATTTTGGTGAGCCTGTGCGAATTGTAGCCTCAGTTTCCTGTTCTTAGCTGACACGAGTGGCACCCGGTGTGGTCTTCTGCTGCTGTAGCCCATCTGCCTCAAGGTTCGACGTGTTGTGCGTTCAGAGATGCTCTTCTGCATACCTCGGTTGTAATGAGTGGTTATTTGAGTTACTGTTGCCTTTCTATCAGCTCGAACCAGTTTGGCCATTCTCCTCTGACCTCTGGCATCAACAAGGCATTTTCGCCCACAGAACTGCCGCTCACTGGATATTTTCTCTTTTTCGGACCATTCTCTGTAAACCCTAGAGATGGTTGTGCGTGAAAATCCCAGTAGATCAGCAGTTTCTGAAATACTCAGACCAGCCCGTCTGGCACCAACCATGCCACGTTCAAAGTCACTTAAATCACCTTCCTTCCCCATTCTGATGCTCGGTTTGAACTGCAGCAGATCGTCTTGACCATGTCTACATGCCTAAATGGATTGAGTTGCTGCCATGTGATTGGCTGATTAGAAATTTGCGTTAACGAGCAGTTGGACAGGTGTGCCTAATAAAGTGGCCGGTGAGTGTATATATACAACGTATACTCCCCCCCCAGGCTGCCGCCTGGCGGAGATAATTTACTTTAACAGCTCTTTCCCACACATAAACAAGGGGAAACACACACACACGCGCGCGCATCTCTATGGTCTATGTGCATATATATGTGTGTGCATGTGTGTGTGTGTGTGTGTGTGTGTGTGTGTACTACAGTTGTACTTTTCCACTCTGTTTGATGATACACATGAAGTTCATTTACATGTAAATGTGGTAACAAACCTTATACCAGGATGATAGCTTTGCATGGAGCTTAGAGGGGCATCCTTGAAGCAGAAAGCCAAGGGCCAGTTCCTGTGTTGCCAAACATTTACCTGAGTTAAATGTCGCTGAGCAAACCATTGGATGCCCACCAGCTCCAGGGTCACGAACTCTGTAGTCTGTACTGCAGCTGATGTGGATGAGTAAGCTGCAACACTGCAATGCAGAACAGTCCATGTTAGTGTTTCAATGCTTTTTGTTTTTTTTTGGGGGGGGGGTTAGATCCCCCCCTTTTTTCTCCCCAATTGTACTTGGCCAATTACCCCACTCTTCCAAGCCGTCCCGGTCGTTGCTCCACCCCCTCTGCGGATCTGGGGAGGGCTACAGACTACCACATGCTTCCTCCCATACATGTGGAATCGCCAGCCTCTTCTTTTCACCTGACAGTGAGGAGTTTCGCCAGGGAGACGTAGCACGTGGGAGGATCACGCTATTCCCCCCAATTCCCCCTCCCCCCTGAAAAGGCGCCCCTATCGACCAGAGGAGGCGCTAGTGCAGCGACCAAGACACATACCCACATCCGGCTTCACACCCGCAGACACTGCCCCGCGGATTTCCGGTTTCGACCGCGGCAGTCATACCGGTGTCCGTTTTATTGCCGTATGCTATCGTCAATCGGTCTTTCGGACTTGGGCCGTTTCCAAGGACAACGCGACGCCATCTTCCAAGGATCAGAGGCATCGTTTACGTTTGTATAAATTTTATCTAGCTAACGTTAACGCTATGGATCATTAACCGTTCATATCATAGCGAGCTAAATCGATCATAGCTAACTCAAATCGTATCCAAGTACAATGTTAGCCAACGTTATCACCATCCATCTAACGCAGTTAGACAATCAGTTTAACAGTTCTGTGCCTGTGAGACTGTACGGTAACGTTAGCTAACGTTATGAGTGTGTGAGAGAAAGGAAAGCTTACCTTTGTGAAAATCCAATGAACACACCAATATTGCCGCTGAAATGCATTTGAACATGATCGATTTGCGTCTCATTGCTGCAACGCAAGCCGTCCTGCGCCTCTTGGTTAAGTCCTCTATGTTCTTTCCTTCGTTTCTCTTCCAAGAAGGCAAAGAAAAAAAGCGTAACCCACTCTCGAGTTTAATACCGGAGCAATCGTGGGATATGCTGTGGCAATTCTTCACACAACAGGAACGCGCAACCATGTCGCCTAAACTAATATATAGCTATATTTTGGCAGGATGAGGAAAAACACAGGAGACGAAGGCGAGTTTGAACTTTATTCCTAAGCTCCAAAACCAAACTGAAACAGGAACAACCTTGCACCAGAGAGCCCTGTAGTGATACCCCCAAGTATTACTTCAAGCCCGGGAACGTAAACCACGCCCCCAGCTCACAGCCCTGCTGGGTGAGAGGTATAGCCCCTAGTGTCCGCCACAATATATCCAATCTAACCTAAAATGTTACCTTATATATATATATATACACATATAAAACCTAAAATCTTACGAAAAATCTGTGCTAACAGCTAACAACAATGATTAACGTTACTTGGAAGATGGCGGCTTTCCCAAAATGCAACGCGCGTGTGACATCACGACCGATACAAGATTTACCACGGATAAATGTCAACGACGTGTACAGAATTTTCGACGCACTTTCACGTGCAACCACGAGCAAACGGGTGAAAGGGTCTAAGTTGTACAAGTTGCATCCACAATTACAATGGTGAGTAACTACAAAGAAAGACAATAAGTTTACAGACATCAAGCTAGGCTATAATAGAGGCTTAATTACTCACCCTTGAAATTCTGTACACCTCATTGACATTTTATCCGTGGTAGATCTTGTAGACATTGCGAACAATATGCCATTGACAATAGCATGTGACAATAAACCGGAAACTGGTATGACTGCCACGTTCTACAGTTATGCACAGAAACAGTTGTGTACGTAGGAACGCCGATCAAGCCGGAGGTAACACGGGGATTCGAACAGACGATCCCCGTGTTGGTATTGTAGCGAATTCAGGGGGGGGGGGGGCAACCACAGGAACTGCCGCGACCGGGACGCGAATCTGTACCTCCCGCGGGAGACATCGCTAACCGCTCGACTAAAGGGGCAGACCCGTTAGTCAATGGCCAACGTGTCTACTTATCCATGCACGTTACAGTATTGTAACGATCACGGATGAATAGGCTCGGTAGCCCTTCGCTAACGGGTCGGACCCTTTAGCCGACTGGTTAACGTAGTCGCCCGCGATTACGGGAGACACGGGTTCACGTCCCGGCTGCGGCGATTCCCGGGCTGCCCCTAAATTCGCTACATTAGTGTCAGAAGTGGGATGTATTTAAGGATCACGGATGAATAGGCTCGGTAGCCCTTGCCTAACGGGTGGGACCCTTTAGTCGAATGGTTAACGTAATCGTTTGCGGTGCGGGAGCCCCAGGTTCGCGTCCTGGAATCCCGAAGGAAGGGGGCAGTGTAACGATTACGGATGAATAGGCTCGGTAGCTCTTGGCTAACGGGTCGGACCCTTTAGTAGACTGGTTAACGTAGTCGCCCGTGGTGCGGGAGATCTGGGTTCGCGTCCCGGCTGTGACGGTTCCCCAGCTGCCTCCCCTGAATTCGCTACAGTATGCAACGGAATAGACCGCGACGCAACTCGGACGCCCTGTCTTTCAGTGATTTGGCATTTCAAAGAAGAGACCTTAAGTTAATATAGTGGACATAACGCGTTGATCCACAGCGTCTCACGTGCAGCGTGCTGGCTAAGAGGCGTGTCGACGTTGGATCAGATCACTTGGCTCTTGCTGGAGTTGTATCGCTACTGCAGGGGAAATGGCTGTGACCTTTTAAGACGTCTTTTCTAACCACTGCAGTATCATTAAATGAATTTCCCTCCCCATATTACGGATTATCTAAACTTTCTGCTGCTGAGTCAACTCTCTGGCTCTGGGCCGGACTTGTTCACGTTTTTTAAGACCATAACATACAGCCTTATATGGATTTCTCACTCATTTCCTTGATATGTCGGTTCTTCCTGTGACAGGATCATTGTTGCAAAGCATCATTACTTACACAACGTGTTTTATAGTTTGAAAAGTGGATTTGTTATTGCATTGTTTTTTGCCTCTTCTGAGCTTCAAGTGTGAATGGTTACAGAGGGACCGCATCATTACCCTATGAGGATGAATATAGTTGATGCTATCTTGTCTTATCTTGTCTTAAGGTCTCTGCATTCAATCATTGCATTTGGTAAGTATGGATGTGATTGTGAATCCTATTTGAAAATGAGTTTTATGACCCAGAGGATTAGATACTTATTACCGAGATATTCAGCAAGCAGGGAATTGTTTAGTTGTTGTTGGGGTTTTTTTTTCTTTCAATAATAAGAGTTTGCTATTAAAGAATAGTTTGAGTTGCTCTACACATAAATTATTCATCATCATTCACGCCTAACAATTACGTATGGGCCAGATGGCCTCCGGGCGTAAGCGCAGTACTACACAATAACATACAAACATACAAAGTGTTTTTTCTGTTGTGTGTGTACATGCCCTATGAGTGTGTGTGCATGTGTGTGTGCGCCATATAGACCATAGAGATGCACGCACACACACACACACACACACACACGGTTCAGTTGTGACAAATGTCAGGAGTGGACAGTGAGTGATGTCAACAACATGAGATCCTCTCTTTTCTCCTGATTCAGTGCTGCGTCATTTTCCCTGTTGTGTAGGTGGGATGGTGTATGCATCCTGTTACAGTACAGAATGACACGTTTCTCTTCCCAACTGTGACCTCTGCTGGTCACAATTCTTATCGAGGCTCTAGGGATACGGCTTGTTGCACATTGACACTCATTCCACTTGTATCTGATGTTATTGTAGAGACCTCTGGGGACTGAATTGTGATTTAGGGCTGCACCAATAAATTTTGACTTGACTCGAGGCTCTTGCGTCGCTTGTTTCTCCATGTTTCACCGAACTGATGGAGAAAAATTAAGTTATCCTCAGTGATGCAGGTTGAAATTGGACCTGGTTAAACAACTAGCTATGGAATCCCCCCCCCTCCCCCTCAGATCTGAAGGAATGTGTCTCAGAAATGGTAAATGGGCTGCATTTATATAGGGCTTTTCTAGTCTACCGACCACTCAAAGCGCTTTACAATGCATGCCTCACTTTCACCCATTCACACACATTCACACACTGATGGCGGAAGCTGTCATGCAAGGTGCCGACCTGCTAGGGGTTCAGTGTCTTGCTCAAGGACACTTCGACACGCTCTCTGGAGGAGCTGGGGGATCAAACCAGTGACCCTCTGATTACTGGACGACCCGCTCTACCCCCTGAGCCCCTCTTCTGCCAGGTCGCATAGTGGCCATCATTACTTTTCCAGTATAGCGATAGAGGGAAAACAGCAGATGGGTGATAAAACTAAAACTGAATTTTAGATGTGAGCACTGTCAGACTCAGATGAGATAAAGTCTTGGTGATGAATTGGCATTCTAAGCTGTTATGTGTTCCCCTCACGTTAAGTGTATAATCCACATTGGGATTCAGTGTCCGTGTCTGGCTATTGGCTCTGCGTGACACTGAGGATGAAGATGTCAGCCTGCGGTTACAGACACATCCCTCTGAACCGCCGAGATGTCATGTCAGGTCAACCATAGTTTGGGCATCGTTTTTAAAAGCAGGGTTACTTAAAGCAACCGTGGCACATGTTTAAAATCGACCACTCAGTGTATGCAAAAGGAGAATATATAACAGCATGGTGTAGGAATAGACACTTATGTACTAAATATGACACTGGTCAATACGTCTCGCTTACATATCTAGGATGTGCACTACCTCTTTTTAAACCAGACGTGCAATACAAATGTTTGCGTGATAGAAATGTACAATTGTAAATACACATACAACTGCTGTACACTCGTTACAATTATTGCTGTTATTGTTGTGGTTGTAACATAGATGTATGTAATATAGTGTAGCGAACTTAAGGGGGCAGCCGGGGAACCGTCACCACAGCCGGGACGCTAACCCGTGTTTCCTGCACCACAGGCAACAATGTAACCAGTTGACTAAAGGGTTCGACCCATTAGCCAAGGGCTAACATGTCTACTTATCCGTGCACGTTACACTACCCCCCCCTTTGGGAAGCGTGTCCCCGCGCTTCAGCATATCGGCTCCCTCACGCCTCTGGGCGCACGCGCTTCTGATGACCTCACCTTCCCACTTCTGACACCAATGCAGTGAATTAGGGGGGCAGCCCAGGAACCGCCACAGCCGGGACGCGAACCCGTATCTCCTGCACCGCGGGCGACAACGTTAACCAGTCAACTAAAGGGTTAACGTTGTCGCCAGCGGTGCGGGAGATACGGGTTCGCGTCCTGGCTGTGGCGACGGTGCCCGGGCTGCCCCCCTTAATTCGCTACAATATTATGTAGTTGTGAGGTGGATGGTAGGTGAGCGGTCAGCGATGTCTCCCGCAGCGCGGGAGATGCGGGTTCGCGCCATGGCAGTTCCTGTGGTTGCCCCCCGAATTTGCTACATTCGTGTCAGAAGTGGGACGGTGAGACCGTAAAGCCATCGGAAGCGTATGCGCCCAGAGGCGTGAAGGAGCTGATATGCTTAAGCGCGGGGACGTGCTTCCCGAAGGAGGGGGGTAGTGTAACGTGCATGGATAAGTAGACACGTTGGCCGCTGGCTGACGGCTCGGACCCTTTAGTCGAGCGGTCAGCGGTGTCTCCCGTAGTGCGGGTGATACAGGTTCGCATCCCGGCCGCGGCAGTTCCTGTGATTGCCCCCCGAATTCGCTACAATATAGTGTAATAATAGTGTGAGTATGGGGCATCCGGGTATGTAGGCGGTCTATTCCGTTGCCTACCAACACGGGGATCGCCGGTTCGAATCCCTGTGTTACCTCCGGCTTGGTTGGGCGTCCTTACAGACACAATTGGCCGTATTTGCGGTGGGACGCCGGATGTGGGTATGTGTCCTAGTCACTGCACTAGCGCCTCCTCTGGACGCTCAGGGCGCCTGTTCTGTGGGGAGGGGGAACTGGGGGGAATAGCGTGATCTTTCCACGCGCTACGTCCCTCTGGTGAAACTCCTCACTGTCAGGTGAAAAGAAGCGGCTGGCGACTCCACATGTATCGGAAGAAGCAAGTGGTAGTCTGCAGCCCTCCCCGGATCGGCAGAGGGGGGTGGAGCATACTGTTACCGTTTCTTAATTTTTTAAAAAACAGTTTGATATAATAATCGTAAATTGCTATAATCTAATAGTAAAATAGTATAGTACAATAGTTTTAGTCCCGTTAATTGGTAAAGTTTACTGATAATAGTACATTAATAGTAAAGCATATACATATATTTTAGTTGAAAACAATAGTATTATTAGTATCATCATAATTTGCAAACAATAATTTTAAGTATAATTTGAATAGTGTAATCTATTTGCATAATTCAACAGCGTATTTTGTTTATCTGATTCAAATTGGCTACAACATATCAAGTTCCCTTTGGAAAAATAAAGTGGTACATGGTAGAGACTTAGTAGAGAGATGGTAGAGACATACTAGAGACAGCAGAGACATGGTAGAGACATAGTAGCGATATAGTAGAGACATGGTAAAGACATAATAGAGACATAGTAGAGACATAGTAGAGACATGGTAGAGACATAGTAGAGATATGGTAAAGACATGGTAGAGACATAGTAGAGATATGGTAAAGACATGGTAGAGACACAGTAAAGACATGGTAGAGACACAGCAATTATGAGAATGAAACTACAGTGTAATGGGAAAAGGAGAAGTAAAAAAACAAGGAAACTGTCACTGCAGGGGCAGGAACTGAGGAACCAATTGCAGACGGATGTGGTAACAGGTTAAACAAAAGATTTAGCAGGAAACATAAGGGTACACACATGAAGAGAACATAGTAGAGACATGGTAAAGACATGGTAGAGACTTGGTAAAGACATGGTAGAGACATAGTAAAGACATGGTAGAGACATGGTAAAGATGTCGAACGCTCTGGCCACAAACATATTAAACAGCCAAGATTATACAGAAACTTGACTGAATAATCCACAACACTTTAGAGGGAAATGAGCAACAGGAAAACTGGACAGGACTCGGGATTGGGGTGGTGTTGTCAGAGCAGGATAAGACATGAGATACAAACCAGCGTTGCAGTAGCTGGAACAAGGGGCAGCCATAACAGAAGAAAGTAATATGACAATTATAAAAGCGTTTTCTCATAAATGTTCCCTCTGGGGAGTGACTGAGTTATTGTAGAAAGATTTGTGGTGCTGCTTGTTAAATGAATGCATGGTTAATAAGAAAGCCTCATCATCTCCGTGTCCCTCCAATAGAGTATACACCGATCAGCCAAAACATTAAAACCACTGACAGGTGAAATTAATAACACTGATTATCTTGCTATATCCCACAGAAGAGCTACTGTAGCTCAAATTGCTGAAAAGGTTAATGCTGGCTATGATAGACAGGTGTCAGGACACAGTGCATCACAGCTTGCTGTGTATGGGGGTGTGTAGCTGCAGACCGGTCAGAGTGCCCATGATGACCCGTCCACCACCGTGAGAACTGGATCATGGAGCAGTGGAAGAAGATGGCCTGGTCTGATGAGCCCCGTTTTCTTTTACATCATGTGCACTGTTTACCTGGGGAAGAGATGGTACCAGGATGCACTATGGTAAGAAGGCAAACCGGCAGAGGCAGTATGATTTTCTGGCCAATGTTCTGCTGGAAAACCTTGGGTCCTGATATTAGTGGATGTTACTTTGACATGTACCACCTACCTAAACATCGTTGCAGAGCAAGTACACCCCTACATGGCAACGGTATTCCCTGATGGCAGTGGCCTCTTTCAGCAGGATAATGTCAAGTCAAGTCAATTTTATTTGTATAGCCCAATATCACAAATTACAAATTTCCCTCAGTGGGCTTAACAGCAACACAACATCCTGTCCTTAGACTCTCTCATCGGATAAGGAACAACTCCCTAAAAAAAAAACAACCCTTTAACAGGGAGACAAAATAGATGGTTTTCTTCTATATAGGCCGAAAGTTGTTGATACACAACTCTCTCTAGTACTTTAGAAGAGAATGGAAGATTAGAGACTGGTCGATAGTTATTAAGAGACCCTGGATCGAGGTGCATTTTTTTAAGTAGAGGTTTAACCACAGCTGTCTTAAAACTGTTGGGAACAATGCCAGTAGTAAGTCGTAAATTAACAATGTCTAGCATTGTAGGTCCCAGAAAAGGCCAGAGGTCTTTAAAAAAATTATGCTGGTAAGGGATCAAGTAGGCAAGCAGTTGGTTTAGAAGCTGACACGAACATAGTCAAAGTATCAAGAGAGATAGTCTCAAAAGCTGTAATAACAGGTACTATCAGTGACTCAGTGTATAGACATAAATTTGGTAAGACAGGATCTGCAGGAGTAGCTTGAGTTGAAGAACTAATTTTGTTTAAGATCTCATCAACCTTAATGCAGAAAAAAAATCTAGAAATTCATGGGCCGTGAATGGTGAGCAGACGTGAATAGACAGCTACTTTTTAGTAAATTTAGATACAGTGTCAAAGAGAAATCTGGGGTTATGTTTATTCATATTGATTAAGTGAGAGCGATACGCTGTTTTTGCAGCAGATAAAGCACGTTTGCATTTCAATAAACACTCTTGCCATGATAGGTAAAAAACTTCCAATTTTGATTTTCGCCATTTACGTTCCAGTCTCCTGCAGGCCCGCTTAAGAGCACGTGTCTCATCGTTAAACCAGGGTGTAGGCCTCTTTAGTTGCCTAGCTCTGGTAGTGAACGGTACAACTGAATCGAGGAGACTAGAGAGGGTCACATTTAAGTCACTAGTGACATTTTCAACAGAGTCAGTTACCACAGTGAAAGGAGCCAAGACTTCAGGCAGCTGCTGGCCAAATGCAGCTACAGTGGAAGGACCAATGTGGCAAGTGGCAATGACATCTGTGTCAACATTAACTGGACAGGCCAATAATGCTTCAAATTTGATGAAAAATGATCTGACACAGCAGATGTGGTTGGCAAGACGCTCAGATCATAAACAGCTATCCCTTTAGATAAAACCAAATCAAGGGTGTTACCACTGCAATGAGTCAACTCTTGAACAAATTGAGCAAACCCAGAAGTATCAACTAGTGCCAGAAAGGCTTTACTTAGAGGATAAGCAGCCTTACTGAGATGAATACTGAAATCACCGAGAATTAGAATCTCATCAGAGTGAGTAACAAGACATGAGACAAACTCTCCAAGACATAATGAGTAACAGCCAGGAGGCCGATAGAGTATCATAATTTGGACTTAACCAAATCTATCCATGGCTGAGGGAGATGGAACAAGAACAAGAGCCTCAAAAGACTGGAAGTTAGATTCAAGTCTCAAAGTCAGATTGAAAATAGATTTACATATTAAGGCAACACCCCCACCTTGTTTATTTGCCCGAGCTACATGAGCATAAGTATAGACAGGTGGGGAAGCTTCATTTAAGGGAAGGAAAACATTTGGTTTCAGCCATGTTTCACATAGCCCAATCATATCGAAACTATGTTCAAGAATCAGATCATTTATTAGTAAGGCTTTGGTAGACAATGATCTGATATTTATGAAACCAAATTTAAGCATCTTGTGGAAGTGATCAGTAGTAGGCAGAACTTTAGAGCTACCAATAGGTGAAATATTAATTGGAATTAGACACCTTGTTGACAATTTTGATAACCAACGCTTTGGATGACATGTGGTCACATTTTTTGATAACATTAGATGTTTGGTTCTGTAGCTTATTCGGTACTTCGTTGCACATTTCACCACCACCAGTGGTAGGAATGATTATTAGATTATTGTGATTCTCACATATTTAGGAGAGGAGAGCTTGGGAGCAATATAGCAGGTAGAGAGACAGTCTCAATGTTATAGACCAAGCTATCAGTCTGATATTCTACTATGAGAAATTCCCTGACTAATCATATTAATTAAACTACTTGACTCCACATCTGCACTAGATTTAAACCTGAACCTGCTGAATGATAAGTCCATAGTGTCAAACTAAACGTAAACAGCTGTCTATATTGCGCCGTCCCCAGTAGGGTGAATGCCGCCCGCTTTCAACAGGTAAAGGCGGCCCCAGAAAGAAGGCCAGTTATCAACAAAGCCGAATCCCTGCTCATTACAGTAACGAGCCAGCCAGCGATTCATTGAGGTGAGCCTACTGTACATCTCATCATTAACCCTCACAGGTAAGGGACCAGAGACAATTAATCGATGCCGACACATCTTTCTGGCAAACTCAAACGTCCTAACGAGGCTGGCTTTGTGATCTCTGATTGCTTCATCCTAGCATTATTGGTGCCGACATGAATAACAATGTTGCTGAAAGTAGTGGTGCCGTGTGCATGGGGTCCCCGACTCTCCCTCTGTGATGCCAGCACCCTAAGATTATCCTCTATGTCGGAGACTCTGGCCCCGGGTAAACTGAACCAAGGCTGGCGAAGCTAATCTAATATTGCGGGTAATGGAGTCTCCTATCACTAGCGTGCGTTGCTTTACCCTGTCGACAGGAGTGGGAGAAGCACGCTGGCCGGTAGGACTACCAGCAGGACTGGTGAGTGGCGAAAACCAGTTTGCAGTCGGGAGAGGCGACTACGGAGACTGTACACCAGACCACACGACCGGTGGCTTGCTCTTGCGAGCCTTCCCACGCCGGTAAACAGAGACAAACTCCGCCGCATCTGCCGACGTGGCTGAGCTAGCGCTAACAATAGCAGGTCTGCGGTCAGGCCCGGGGGTCGAGGCTATTTGGAGTGCCCGTCACATCTAACGTAATCCTAGCCTAAAGCAGCTGCTCTAACTCACGGACACGTCTCTCTAATAGAGTCAACCTATCTGTAACTACGGAGCAGTCGCCACAAACCATCGTTTTAATGAGGCTGCTTTGACTGCGAATGTAATAGAGCTAACCGCTAAGCTAGGCTAAGCTCAAAGCTAGTAACGAGAAACTGCCTACTAAACACAAGAGTCGTATGAGAAAGAAAACTAGAGAATCTAGCGATAAGTGAACTAAGCACAGAAAAATAGCTAAATCAGAACGAAATTAAGAGGTTTGAGAAGAATATAGAGAAGAGATAGCAAGAAAATAAAAGTCGATCTCACGCAGCCGTCTCTCACGAAGGCGGAAGCTGGAAACAGCTGGCAGTGACGTCAATGGACCAACACCGGAGGAGCAAAAAAACAAGAAGTTCAGGAATGGTTTGAGGCAGAGCCCTAGAAAGAGAGAGTTGCGTCAATGAGGAGTCAGAACGCGCGAGGGTCACGTGGTTCATGTAGCCGCCGAATAGTTCCAAACGAAGCTTGGCGGGTCATTTAAATGAACTGCTTAGCTGCGATTTCTGGTAACTAATAACCAATATTTTCAGATTTTTACATTTATATATAGATATATTCCAACGTGACACATATTCTATGCGCAGTTTGGAACTATCCGGGGCTCCCATGATCCGCCATTGCTGTTAAATAATTGGCCCATTGCCGCCTACGGAGTTGACGTAACTCTCTCTTTCTAGGGCTCTGGTTTGACATGACAGAGTCCAAGGCGTTGCCTTGGCCTCCAAATTACCCAGATCTCAATCCGATTGAGCATCTGTGGGATGTGCTGATACCAGAGGACACCTTCAGAAGTCTTGTGGAGTCCATGCCTTGACAGGTCGGAGCTGTTTTGGCGGCACAAGGGGGGCCTACACAATATTAGGCAAGTGATTTTAATGTTTTGGCTGGTCGGTTTATGTACACACCACTGTATTTCAAAAAGGTAAAGTAGAATCTGCGGGTCTTCAGGGTTACTGTGTTTGGCTGTCACTTCCGGTCACAGTCTAACTTTTTTTTCCGAGATTCATAACTGCCCGAGCTATTGAGGAAATGCAAAGGTTCAAGTTCATGTTTTACGGTAAATCGCATGAGTAATTTGACTTGGTGGCAAGCTCAACATTACAATCACAGAACAAGACGTGGAAAAACCCAAGTGGGAAAAAAACTATAAACAATATCATGAACGATTATCTACCTACCTATGAATATCTAAGTTACCATGTACATAAAGGAATTTAGGGAATTATTTGCACATCTCCATACACAGTGTAAAAAAAGTATAGACTTAAAAAATAACACCATCAAGTTGAAGGTATATTTTTGGTCACCCTCATACTGATTGACTGAGAAGCCTCCAGCTGCAGCAGCTCCGTCTGAGACCTCCGTCCCCTAGCAGCTCTGCGCTCGGACAAGCCAATGATTGGCCGAGAACTTGTTGCTATGTAACGCATAACTTTTGGTATATCATTGAGCGGAAGATAAAACTGGACTCTAGTGTCTACCCACGAGAACATCTCATGACCGTGACTGAAAGTGTCTAAGGGACACCACAATCCCACCACATGAGAAATCATATCTGATGAATGTTCACATAATGTCCACATCACTTCCTCGCTCGCTGTGCTTAGCTTCTCCTGAAACTGCTTTTCACCGCTCGTTACACTTGCATGTGAAGTATGTGAAAAACAATCTTGAAACGAATGATTTAATAATTTCGCCCCGTCTTTGTGGTGTGGTGGGCTACTGTTCATACAGAGAAATAAGGATCCTAATGACACAGTCTTTGCTACTTTTTTTTTTTTGGATGAGCGTGCCGGCAGTCCATTCACCCAAGATATTTTTCATATTTTTAGACACAGGGACAATTGGGGGGGAATAAGAGATTTGGTTGAGGTGGAGATAATCCCTCAAATATCTCAGTGCACACTGATGCAGTTCTTCTCGCCATATAATAATGAGGATTGCGGCGGCATGGTTGCACAATGCGTTTGCCTCACAGCAAAAAAGAGGAAAAAAATCGTTGTTTCAATTATAACCCTTCCTTGTGAAAGCTATATTTCCTCCTCGAGTTCATGTTGGTTTCCTCCAGGCGTTCTGGTTTCCTCCCACGGTCCAAGGACCTGCATATTGAATTAACTGGACACACTAAATTGGCCATAGGGAGAAAAATAAACACGTGAGTTTTTGTCTCTCTCATATAGCTACAGTGCATCCGGAAAGTATTCACACCCCTTCACTTTCCCCACATTTTGTTATGTTACAGCCTTATTCCAAAATGGATTAAATTCCTTTTTTCCCCCTCATCAATCTACATACAATACCCCATAATGACAAAGTGAAAAAGGTTTTGTAGAAATGTTTGCAAAGTTATTAAAAATAAAAAACTGAAATATTGCATGTACATAAGTATTCACACCCTTTACTCAGTACTTGGTTGAGGCACCCTTGGCAGCGATGACAGCCTCAAGTCTTCTTGGGTATGAAGCTACAAGCTTGGCACACCTATATTTGGGGTATTTCTCCCATTCTTCTCTGCAGATCCTCTCGAGTTCTGTAAGGTTAGATGGGGAGCGTCGCTGCACAGCTATTTTCAGGTCTTTCCAGAGATGTTCAATGGGGTTCAAGTCTGGGCTCTGGCTGGGCCACTCAAGGACATTCACAGACTTGTCCCGAAGCCACTCCTTCGTTGTCTTGGCTGTGTGCTTAGGGTCGTTGTCGTGTTGAAAGGTAAACCTTCGCCCCAGTCTGAGGTCCTGAGTGCTCTGGACCAGGTTTTCATCAAGGATCTCTCTGTACTTTGCTCCATTCATCTTTCCCTTGATCCTGACTAGTCTCCCAGTTCCTGTCACTGAAGAACATCCCCACAGCATGATGCTGCCACCATCATGCTTCACTGTAGGGATGGTATTAGCAAGGTGATGAGAGGTGCCTGGTTTCCTCCAGACGTGACGTTTGGCATTCAGGCCAAAGAGTTCACTCTTGGTTTCATCAGACCAGAGAATCTTGTTTCTCATGGTCTGAGAATCCTTTGGTGCTTTCTGGCAAACTCCAAGTGGGCTGTCATGTGCCTTTTACTGAGCAGAGGCTTCCGTCTGGCCACTCTACCATAAAGGCCTGATTGGTGGAGTGTTGCAGAGATGGTTGTCCTTCTGGAAGGTTCTCCCATCTCCACAGAGGAATGCTGGAGCTCTGTCAGAGTGACCATTGGGTTCTTGGTCACCTCCCTGACCAAGGCCCTTCTCCCCCGATTGCTCAGTTTGGCTGGGCAGCCAGCTCTAGGAAGAGTCCTGGTGGATCCAAACTTCTTCCATTTACAAATGATGGAGACCACTGTGCTCTTCGGGACCTTCAAAGCTGTAGAAATTTTTTTGTACCCTTCCCCAGATCTGTGCCTCGATACAATCCTGTCTTGGAGGTCCACAGACAATTCCTTTGACTTCATGGCTTGGTTTCTGCTCTGACATGCACTGTCAACAGTGGGACCTTATATAGACAGGTGTATGCCTTTCCAAATCATGTTCAATCAATTGAATTTACTACAGGTGGACTCCAATCAAGATGTAGAAACATCTCAAGGATGATCAGTGGAAACAGGATGAATCTGAGCTCAATTTTGAATGTCATAGCAAAGGGTGTGAATACGTATGTACATGCAATATTTCAGGGGTTTTTTTTTATAAATACATTTGCAAAAATTTCTACAAAACCTTTTTCACTTTGTCATTATGGGGTATTGTGTGTAGATTGATGAGAAAAAAAAAGGAATTTAATCCATTTTGGAATAAGGCTGTAATATAACAAAATGTGGGGAAAGTGAAGGGGTGTGAATACTTTCCGGATGCACTGTATGTGCAATATCCTCATTCGTCATCACTGTTCACTCTTAGTGAGAGTATCAGTCTCTGTGTACTCACCTCTATTAATATCCTTTTACTGTGCTGTAATTGTACTTGTCTGTACACGATAGTGTTTCTTTATTCACAGTATTCGCTAGTGCCTCCCAAACCCAACCTTTTTGCTGTTGCTGTTTAGTTTCTGTTGTCTGCGGTGTGAGCCAACCCGAAACCAATTCCTTGTGTACAGAAATATACTTGGCCTATAAATCTGATTCTGATACTGTCCGACACCTGCTGTGATAGGCTGCAGCTTCCCGAGGCCCTCAGTTGGATTAAGTGGGTATGCGGGATAAATTAATGACACAAATGTTCCTGTGAGGAGTTCTGGATAAATGCCTCTCCCTAATTGCACATGCTGAAAATTATGAAGATGACAAAAAGACATGAAAAATTAAGAAAAAAAACTTTCAAGATGTTAGAATAATGAATTCAACAGTTCAGTCTCCCTGTTCTAAAAACCGAGTTGTCACAAACTGTTTGACTGTTGCTGTTTCTGTAATAGCTGTGGCCTTTGAGGAAGTTCCACTTACTATTGCACAATTTTAGAATGACTGCTGCATATTGGCTTTAAATGAAATTGTTGTTTTAGCCAAAAAAGGTTATGAGGACCACTCAGCTGACGTTATGGTAAGGACTGGTGTAAGATACTATGTTGCAACAGAGGTTTTTTTTTTACCACATTCTGCATAACAATGATGAAAGTTGGCTGCCATACTAATGCCAGTGATCATCAATAGAGCTGAGAATCCCCCCGCGCCACACACACACACACACACACACACACACACACACACACACACACACACACACACACACACACACACACACACACACACAGGACAAAAGGACAACAGTAAACCAAAGCAGAAAATGGACCTGTTTCCACCCATCATGCCCGGTCCTCCACTCCAAAAACAACACTGTCCACGCGAGCTGTTCTCTGTGGGAACACCACTTAACATGTAAATCAACACAACCAAACCCACACCACACAGAAAAATCTACATTCAATGACAGAGAAGGTTTGGTAATGCTTTACATTAAGTGCTTGTAATAAGTGTTAGTTGATAGGTAACAAGGCCCTTATGAGTCCTTATGAAATGCTTAACGTTATTATGTGTTATAAGACTATAATAAGCATTGGTTAATAGGTAATAAGGCCCTTATAAGTTATAACTTTTACATTTTGTGGACTACCAACATTCTTTTAATACATTTTAATCACGAGGGTCCTTACAGGCTTCGAGCAAAGTTTTATGCAGATTGTATTTACAGAGGAAGACGAGTGTGAAAAAAGTAGGTTTTGCATATTTCCCATGCGCCACCTAGTGGCCGAAATGTCTTTATAATGCTATTATTAACAGTCTCATCAACACATAATTTTTTTTTCTTTTTTGGTGTACTATATTAATTCCCGTGGGGAAAATTCCTGTCTGCATTTAACCCATCCTGGCTGTGTAGCTAGGAGCAGTGGGCAGCCGCTGTGCAGCACCCAGGGACCAACTCCAGTTGGTCTTGCCATGCCTCAGTCAGGGGCACAGACAGGACTATTAACCCTGACATGCATGTCTTTTTGATGGTGGGGGACACCAGAGCACCCGGAGAAAACCCACCGCAGACACGGGGAGAACATGCAAACTCCACACAGAGGACGACCTGGGATGACCCCCAAGGTTGGACAACCCCGGGGTTCGAACCCAGGACCTTCTTACTGTGAGGCGACAGCACTCACCATTGGGCCACCGTGACACCAATATGCATTTTATGAGGACTTATAAGGGCCTTATTCCCTACTTTTTATGAAAGCTTTTACAAATGTTTGATATATTTGGTCTTGCTCTTATTTTTGCCTTGTCTGGTTTTATTTCTTTAAAAAGTGCTACACAAATAAAGTTATTATGATTATTATGATTATTATTATCAACTAACACTTATTACATGCACTTAATGTAAAGCATCAGCCAATGTTTGTACTTGGACAGTGTTGGCTGAAAATGAGGAAGAGCCGAGCAGGTTGTGACAACTGTGGATATTCATTAACTAAAAGCAGGCAATGCTAAAATATTTATTTCTAATGGACAGTAGTGCACTTCAAATGACTAGTATCTACATGTTTCTCTCGCTGTCTCTCTCTCTCACACACACACACACATATAGTACATATTGTCTCTCTTATTTCTTAGTCTCACAAATAAAAATAGTCAACAGCGTCTCACTATATAAAATGGACAGCCAATGCTCATTTCCTTTTAATTTGCTTTTATTAGCTGGTGTGTTTTGATCAAAGCATTGTGAAATACGAATCTAATCAATTTGGTGATTTATTATTTTATAAAAGTTCCATCCGATTAAGTTCCCTGAATGAATTTCTTCGATGGAGACGCAGTGGAGAAGGAGGAACATCTAAGTACCTTGTTCAACATGACTCATTACTGTTCTTCGGGGGGGAGGGGGGAGAGATATAACCAAAGATAAGATTTCTTCATTTTTAACTGAATATGGTGCACTGTGCACTGTGTGTGTGTGTGAGAGAGAGAGAGAGAGAGAGTGAGGCATGAATGTGTGTACACACACACACACACACACAAACACACACATACACACACGTTATGGAGAAGTGATCATTGATCATTTGAGTTTTGCACACGCTAAATGAGATTACTCAGAAAAGGGCTTGTAAGAGGTTGCCTCACTTTTTAAATTTAAACCAGCAGATTATTTTTTTACACTGTGATAAGGTCTCTAGTTCCTCTTTGCGACATATCTAAAATAAACTGTATCTTGGTTCAAATGTCTATATCAAAACTGAAACATCGGCCCGAGAATATGAGTGCGTGTTCATTAACCTGCCTTCTCCAGAGATACTTAATCGGATCAAACACATGGCGAGCACATTCCCAGATAACCTCTTTCAATGAACTCTGCCGGGGAGACTTGTCTGCTTTTGCATGTACTGACCGACTGAATGTATTTATCTCCCTCCGATCGCAGAAGTGCGACTGACGACACAAGTAAAATTATGGAGTAGTCTCAGACTTCTCTTTCAACAAAAAAAAACAAAAAAAAAACCACAGTGACAACAAAAAAAAACTCCCCTTTTGTCAAGTCAGCTCAGTTCCTCATGTGCATCCACATGTAATGCAAGAGGAAAGAACGGCTCGGCTGTGCTCACTACTCACGCTGTCTGCACAACTACAACCGATGACAAGAAAACAGTTGTGGGGTTTTTTGGATGGAAAGAAATGTTTTTATGTTTTCCACAACAGGATGTCAGTATCCAACTGGTCAGTACTTTACCCAGCCGTGTTTCAAACAGTAAGTACTATAAAAAAAAACTTTTTTTCTTCTTCTAATTTTCAGTATCGACGTAGTATCCTGTTGGGCTTTTTATCATTTTCATTGCAAAATGTTAACGGCTGTACGTGTTAGAATAAACTAAGGCTAAGACTGTGAAAATGATCAAACATCCAGGTGGCATGGTGGTCTATTCCATTGCCTACCAACACGGGGATCGCCGGTTCAAATCCCCGTGTTACCTCCGGCTTGGCTGGACATCCCTACAGACACAATTGGCCGTGTCTGCGGGTGGGAAGCCGGATGTGGGTTTGTGTCCCAGTCGTTGCACTAGTGCCTCCTCTGATCGGTCGCGGTGCCTGTTCAGGGGGTAGGGGGAACTGAGGGGGAATAGTGTGATCCTCCCACGCGCTATGTCCCCTTGGTGAAACTCCTCACTGGCAGGCGAAAAGAAGTGGCTGGTGACTCCACATGTAGCAGAAGAGGCATGTCTGCAGCCCTCCCCAGATCGGCAGAGAGGGTGGAGCAGCGACCGGGACGGCTCGGATGAGTGGAATAATTGGCCAGATACAATTGGGCAGAAAAAGGGGGGGGAACCCCCCCCCCAAAAAGTGATCAAACATCTTTCATCTATGCTGTTCTCTGGGCCAAAAATGCATGTGTTCAATATGTCCCTTCACTGTAGCAATCATGTATGACAGTGTTAAAAAATTATTCTAATTTTTCTTTTACTGTTGTCCGTTTACTTATTTGTTGCTGTCATTGACAAATTACACTTTTTATTGCATCCTCAGAAAAATTTAACCAACTAGTTGCAGCAGAGGATTCACCTTAAGGAGTCTTACTTCATTATTTGCTAGATACTGCTTCTTCTATATTTTTTTTCAAAACTGGAGCCAAAATAAAACATCTGAGGTGGTACAGGAAACAACAATGCAATTCAAAGGATCTACATACTCCAAACTGAACATCTTTCTTTTCCTCTTAAACGTTGGCAGTTTTGTCGCCCCAACTATGGGATATATCGTGAGGGGCTGCCACATCACTAATGACACCATTGCCATATGTGAAAAGAGTCAACACCGAGCTATTCCGCAGGACATTCCACCACAAGTAAGGAGCCTGTACTTGGCTGAAAACAAAATTTCAAAGTTAAGAGCATCAGAATTCAAAGGCCTATCAAATCTGACATTCCTCGACCTAAAACGCAACAATATTTCCAAGATCGAAAGGGATGCCTTCATTAGTCTGAAGTCACTGGAGGTGCTCAATCTGAACAATAACCATCTCCGTGAATTGGGAGATAACATGTTTTATGGTTTAAGAAATCTCACAGAGTTAAGCTTATATCGTAATCGCATCAAAACTGTATCACCCTCCTCTTTTAAGTCACTGACCAACTTAAAAAAATTGATCTTGGACAGAAATAAGTTGCATCGCTTAACATTGCAGTTCATTTTACGACAGTTGCCAAGTTTAGGAGAGTTGTCCATCCAAAATAACAATTTCAAAGCTTTTAATTCAGCAGAAGTATCAAATGGGTCAACAGCACTTGCATCACTTGATATATCTGGAAATCCTATTCAAGCCTTCACACTTACTTCAGATATTTTTCCGAACCTGAGAAGGTTAGCGCTAATATGCTGCGGTACAAAGAAAGGCATCCACTGGCATGTGGACGACTCCTCTTTCCTTGGTAGGGTCTTCACACTCGACATTAGTGGGCTTTGGCTGTCTTTCGACGGAATGAAATCTTTGCTGGAGGGCGTCAACTCTACGCTGACCAACCTGAGGATGAACAACATGCCGCGTGGCCTTGACCTTGGTGCTCTGATCAACATTTCCTGCAGAATTCCTTCGATGGCCACACTGAAAGTCCAAAACAATAACCTTGAGGTCATCACCACAAACATGCTGCAGATGTGCACAAATGTAACTGAGTTGTACATAGGGCAGAATAAGATAAAACACGTCGAGGACAACTCCCTCAGCTCTCTCCAATGGCTGCGGGTTTTGAGTCTTAAAAACAACAAGCTCGCATCGGTTCCACGTGCCATAAGGGCTCTACCGGGCCTTTTAAAGCTGGATCTCAGCTCAAATAATTTGAGCACACTTGGCTGCCAAGATTTTGCCGGTCTTACAAGACTTAGGGATCTTAAACTTCCCCAGAATCAAATCACAACCTTGCAGCCTTGTCTTTTTCAGGATTTGAATGAACTGCAGTTCCTAAGACTTCAAAACAACAGTATCATTGACCTGGGTAGGGCATTCAGAAGTTCCCTGCCAAATCTAAAAATCCTGTCTTTAAATGAAAATAAACTCACAGTTATCAAAAAGAAAGATTTTGAACACTTAAAATCACTTGAGAGTTTGTTTCTACAATCCAATCACATAAAAACAATACAAAATGCAGCTTTTGTTGGATTGGTCAATATTAATATTATTCATCTGCAAAGTAATGAACTGGAGATAACTAAAATAGAGAAAATTGCTTTCACAGGCCTAAGTAATTTAAGGATACTAAATATAATGGACAACCACATTAAATATAAATCAGACAGACCACTGCCCAATCCACCCTTTGCTAATCTGTCTAGTCTGGAGGAACTGCATATGGCTGGTCAACATCGCAGAGAAAAGGCTCATCTGCCTCGAAACTTCCTACAAGGTTTGACAAATCTGTTAGTGTTTAATGGCAGAAATATTGAGCTTACAGAATTGCACGTAAGCACATTTAACTACACACCTAATTTGAATACTCTCTACTTGAGCGCAAATGAATTCATAGATATCCCTGCAGATTTATTTTTCCCCATTCAAAAACTCACGAACCTCTACATATCTAGAACTAACCTCCGGTCTCTGGCTTTTCTCCAACACGCCAACCTCACCAAGCTCGAGTTTTTGCAGGTGAGAAAGAATGCATTCTCAGTGGTCAGTGAGACAGAGATTAAGTCTCTCCCCGCTCTGAATTACCTGGACATGCAGGGCAACAGTTTCACCTGTGACTGCGACAATGCCTGGTTCCTGAAATGGGTAGAAAGTGACAATCAGACACAAGTTTTTGACGCCTACAACTTTGAGTGCAACTACCCCTCGGAGCTAAAGGGTCTGAAACTGCTGGACATTGATGTCCGCTCCTGCATTGTTGACCTTGGCCTTCTCTGCTACATTTCTACCACATGCATGGTTCTCCTGGTTATGTCCATGTCCTTCACCTATCACCTGTTGAGATGGCAGGTGGTCTTTGCCTACTACCTCTTCCTGGGATTCCTCTTTAACACAAGGAACAAGAACAGGCGGGCTCCGTATCAGTACGACGCATTCATCTCCTACAACATCCATGATGAGCCCTGGGTCCTCAGAGAGCTGCTCCCCATGCTGGAGGGGGAGCAGGGCTGGAGACTGTGCCTGCACCACCGAGACTTCCAGCCAGGTGAGTTTAAGGTCCACCTCTTCACCTGTCGATGGCGTCCAGAGTATTTCACATCATGTTTAGCTAAGAGATAATACGCAGAAATGTCCAGGTCCAAATATGCAATTACAGCAAAGTCCATGTCAGCAAAAACCCTTTCCCTGGTGGTCAGAGGCCTCACTCACACTTAAGATTTTATGCAGTTTGTATCCAGATTAAAAACGGATGTGATTTGTTCACTCAAGTTTACACTATCAAAATGTCATTGCCAGCAGCCAGATAAAAAAATAAATAAAATAAATTCAGTCGCACTTACTCAGCTCTCGTAAATGTGTCAAATGTATCATCATTCTTTCCTGTCTATCCTTAAGTTCTAATAAGTTGTGGTGTATATGTAAGGGTTTGGAGATGATGACTGTGGCTTGGAATAATAGTTCCAGTTACACTTCATAAACATATAGCAACAATGCATTTAAACCATCTCAAAGGATGGCTTTTGCTGAATCGATAGGATTACAATTTGTCCTCAGTGTGCCTCGGCTGCATTTACACTTGGATTGCCATGCCAATAAAGTGTCAGATCAGTCAAGATGAAATGTAATTTAATGAAATGCAATACTAGATGTGAAATTTATGCAGATAAATAACACATTACCTAGTAACGACTGGAACTGTTTGGAAGACCATGCTAATGCCTGGTTAAATGGAAGCCCGAATTGAAACTGTTCAATCAATTTCATTAACACTCCAGTTGGTGTCCCCGCTGCACAATGTACAACCCTTTGGCAGAAAAAGAGCATGGATTAACTGTTGGTCTACTTGTTTGTTAATGTTTTGCTGCGCTTCAGGTAAGCCCATTGTGGACAACATCACAGATGCAATCTATGGGAGCAGAAAGACAATCTGTGTGATCAGTCACCGCTATCTTGAGAGTGACTGGTGTTCCAGAGAGATCCAGGCAGCCAGGTAACGAGCTATGTGTGTGTGTGTGGGGGGGGGGGGTTACATCACATCACATCCCACACACGTTTAATCACACTTACACATTTAAAAATTTATAATATACACCCACTTTTCTTCTATCACACTTGTATTTGATCCCTTTTGGTTTACTTGTTCATCTTGTATTTACCTATTGTTCCCACTTGTTTATTCTGTTTTATTTGTATTTCATCCTGCATCTTCTAGCTCTGTTTTTGTATTGCATTGTTCAGTTTTATTTTTATAGTCTCTATATTTCTTTGCTATTCAATTGCTGTTTGTTTTATACTTTACTTGCTCTTGCACTTTGCAGTGTTGATTTGTGCCAGGCTGCTTATAACAATGCAATTTCCCTCCCGGGGTTAATAAGGCGATACATGTTACTAAAACGATTCTCTCGGTTGCCAGTTTGAGAACCCACATTTGATCTTGATTTTGATTTGAGAGTCTAGGGTAGGTAGTACTTAAGTTTAGGCAAGATTGAGATGGTTTAGACATGTGTGGAGGAGAGATGCTGGGTATATTGGGAGAAGGATGCTGAATATGGAGCTGCCAGGGAAGAGGAAAGGCAGACCAAAGAGGAGGTTTATGGCTGTGGTGACGGAGGACAGGAAGGTGGCTGTTGTGACAGAAGAAGATGCAGAAGACAGGAAGAAATGGAAATGGATGATCCGCAATGGCGACCCCAAATGGGAGCAGCCGAAAGCAGCAGTAGTAGTAGTAAAGTTCAGGGTTAAGGTTAGGTAGTGGCTTGTAGTATAGCTATCTTAGTCTAATCACGAGGTTCCTGAGAGAACGTGTATGGAAACGCTCTCCATGTGGGCTCCCAACTGGCAACCCAAAAAGTATTTTTAGTTATGTATTATAATATCTTGTTACCAATTTATAACATATAAAGACATGAGTTATTAACTGTTAATAAAGAAACTAGTAACCACTTATAGTAAACCCTTTATAAAGTATGTCTTATTGTAAAGTGCTACCCTATCTATCTATCTATCTATCTATCTATCTATCTATCTATCTATCTATCTATCTATCTATCTATCTATCTATCTATCCCCAATGATCACTCAATCTTCCACCTGCTCTCTCTGTCTCTCGCCCCATCAAGTTTCCGTCTGTTTGATGAGCAGAAGGATGTTCTCATCCTGGTGTTCCTAGAGGAGATCCCGGCCCAGCAGCTGTCGCCTTACTACCGTATGAGGAGGCTGTTGAAGAGACGCACCTATCTGAGCTGGTCCCGGGCCGGCCAGCACACAGCACTGTTCTGGGAGAAACTCCGGCAGGCGCTGGAGACAGAGGAGAAACCCAGCGGGGACCAGTTCCTGTCGCTGGTGGAGAGACAGCCAATACAGCCAGTGGTGTGAACACTGTGGAGGACAGAAATGGCCAATAAATCCAAGTTCAATTTTAATGTCATATGCATTAGAAAATATGCATTACATTTCAATGCAATGAAAGCTTGTGATCTGGCTACTCTTGAGGGCAACATATACAATAATCATATACAAGACATACAGTACATATGTAAACATACATCTGCATATCCACCAGAACCACCTATCAGCCTACGGTAGTAGTTGACGAAATACACACATTAACCATTTAAAACATAACAAAAGTCAAAAATCATATCATAGATCATTTTAATGTAAAAAAAAAAGCACACAGGAAGTGGATGCTTTCTTTCCATATTTCTCACCACTGTGCAGTTCTCTCTAAGCCCTTCCATTTAAATTGTCCATTCGTGGTTTGGCTTTCACATTTTCAGCTTATTGTAGCATTACTTGCCATTTAACAGTTGCAACCTACACTCACTGGCCACTTTATTAGGTACACCTTGCTAGTACCGGGTTGGACCCCCTTTTGCCTTCAGAACTGCCTTAATCCTTCGTGGCATAGATTCAACAAGGTACTGGAAACATTCCTCAGAGAGTTTGGTCCATATTGACATGATAGCATCACGCAGTTGCTGCAGATTTGTCGGCTGCACATCCATGATGCGAATCTCCCGGTCCACCACATCCCAAAGGTGCTCTATTGGATTGAGATCTGGTGACTGTGGAGGCCATTTGAGTACAGTGAACTCATTGTCATGTTCAAGAAACCAACTCTGAGATGATTCGAGCTTTATGACATGGCGCGTTATCCTGCTGGAAGTAGCCATCAGAAGAAGGGAACACTGTGGTCATAAAGGGATGAACATGGTCAGCAACAATACTCAGCTAGGCTGTGGCGTTGACACGATGCTCAAACGGTACTAAGGGGCCCAAAGTGTGCCAAGAAAATATCCCCCACACCATTACACCACCACCACCAGCCTGAACCGTTGATACAAGGCAGGGTGGATCCATGCTTTCGTGTTGTTGACGCCAAATTCTGACCCTACCATCCGAATGTCGCAGCAGAAATCGAGACTCATCAGACCAGGCAACGTTTTTCCAATCTTCTATTGTCCAATTTTGGTGAGCCTGTGCGAATTGTAGCCTCAGTTTCCTGTTCTTAGCTGACACGAGTGGCACCCGGTGTGGTCTTCTGCTGCTGTAGCCCATCTGCCTCAAGGTTCGACGTGTTGTGCGTTCAGAGATGCTCTTCTGCATACCTCGGTTGTAATGAGTGGTTATTTGAGTTACTGTTGCCTTTCTGTCAGCTCGAACCAGTCTGGCCATTCTCCTCTGACCTCTGGCACCAACAAGGCATTTTCGCCCACAGAACTGCCGCTCACTGGATATTTTCTCTTTTTCGGACCATTCTCTGTAAACCCTAGAGATGGTTGTGCGTGAAAATCCCAGTAGATCAGCAGTTTCTGAAATACTCAGACCAGCCCGTCTGGCACCAACAACCGTGCCACGTTCAAAGTCACTTAAATCACCTTTCTTCCCCATTCTGATGCTCGGTTTGAACTTCAGCAGATCGTCTTGACCATGTCTAGAGGCCTAAATGCATTGAGTTGCTGCCATGTGATTGGCTGATTAGAAATTTGCGTTAACGAGCAGTTGGACAGGTGTGCCTAATAAAGTGGCCGGTGAGTGTATATATATCTAATACATCTGATGAGTGTTAAGTTCTAATTTTTCTTGATTTTTAAATTTTACATATTCTTGACAAACATTTATTGCAAAAGTTTTAGCTTTATCTTTTGTCCTTGAGAGTACAGCTATTTAAACTTAGATGTATTGCACGTTAATCACCTTGTTCATTGGCACCCAGAGAGACCTAATGGAGATATCACTTTTCTTTAGGACGTAAAAATGGATGAATGTACTATCCAAACTAAAATATAAACATTCATTTCTGTATCTTTTACATCATTTTTATATTTTTGCCTGATCAGTGTCACTACCATATGCTTTGTCTACAGTATATTCTGTAGACAAAGCATATGGTAGCCTTTACCTTTACCTCTTGCTGAAATAAAGGTAAAGGCTTACCTTTATTTCTTCACAGTAATCGCAATTGAACATACACATTTTAATCGTATTGTCTCATCAAATGAAATAAAGGATAAGTAAAGAAGCTATAGTAATGCCTAAGTCTGTACTGCACAGTACTAGTATTTTGCGGGGCCCCTCAGTAGTCACGTCATATTTTTTTCTTCCTAGTTCATGCTCTCGTTTTACTAAAACACACTGTTAAAACACAAACAACTCTTTCCTACCATAGTAAGGTAGACAACGAGCTACAACCTAATTTTCACCAAATCGAGCGTCCTTTTAGATGTGTAAGGATTGCGTTCAGGATTAAATAATGTTCTGTTGGAGAATGCATGGGTAATATCACATGTATTGTTAGTCAATGTATAGACTAATCCGGCGAAGTATCGAAGGTTAACAAGTCGCCATTACTGCGGTGGCGCTTCCCTACAATACGCACGCGTTTGAATGCAAACTGTGCTAAGAAGTGTACAATTTTCTACTTTTATCGTTGTCAAATGTAACGTTACATTTGACAACGATGACGACGATGTCTATCTAGGAAGTCGGGAAAAAGCTATGCAGTTCTCGGCTGCTCCAACAGTAGTGGCAAACTTCAAGTTTGGAAAAAGATTGAATGCGAAATACACAAGCCTTTACCCCTTGAAGATTGCCCCTGTCTGAGACCATACAGTTTACAGAGATTCCCTGGCCATGCTATTCTGGTAGCTATTGCTGGTAGCGAATACTCAAAGTAAAACTTCTTCAGGTGGCTGTTTTTCTCCATTGTCCACTTTTGGTTGTATGGCACATCCACGATAATGTGTTCATTTAGGGTCCATACCAGGTTGCAGTTTGTTCTGTTTGCGCAGTGCACTGCTACTTGGACCTGGTAATAGTAGCCTAATCCTTATGCCGTTTCCCTAAGAACATGTCTTCCATTTATCTGTTTTACATCATATTTTTTTGATTCAATCATTTTTAGCAGACTGCCATCATGTGCCTCAAGCTTCTTTAGTGTAGGACACTTAATCTCAAGGATGGGTATCTGTGTCAATGAGGCCATCGAGGCTGACCCTGAGCCAGTTTTCTTTCTCATGCACAAGACCTGTCGTTTCCACTGTTTGCCCTGTGGTGTCCTAAAACATTTTCTTGCCAAAGGCTCAGATGTTTGACCGTACCGAGTGGCTGTTTCCAAAAAACTTGCAGTTCAATTTTCTTTCCACCCAGTTGCTTAGGTCTGCTTTTTTTGGCACTTCAGATGCCTCGCCACTGGTTATTCTTGTTAGATTCACAGATGGAAGTCACCGACGTCTCTGTACTAAACTTGAAGTACGTAATAAAATAACAGGAGCGAAGCAGACTTTCATTGTGCTGTAATCCGACTTTATTTCAGAGAGAGAGTGCAGAATAAGAATAAGACAGTGATGCCCAATATATAAACACTGGCGCCCTGTAACGGCACCCTAGGAAAGTGTCCAGGGCAGACAAACACAGAATACATCGATCACATCTCCTCCCCACTTATTTAGCTCGGAGTTCCACGAAAAACCTGGATGCATATTTATATCTCCTGAATAACACCCGAATATTCCCGCAGAACAACACGGAATACTTTACCAACGCTCACCCAGGTTGTGTAACATGTGCAAGTCCTGTTTTTTTAATGCATGTTTTAAGTTATGTTATCTGTTTTAAATTGCCCAACTCACTAACTAACCTACTGTGGCGAGTGCCCCTTTAACCCAAAGTCCATTACAGATTGAGGCAGTCTGGGGGTTTTCCACTTGAAGTGGCTGCGACCAACGGCTTTCATTTTAACCACTCCCGGGTGCCCTGCATGCAGCTCTTTCAGCAGTTGTGGTCTCAACTTTGGGGGTACAATAACCTGGTTGCCCCACAGAAGGCACCCTGGAACCAAGGTGAGCTCCTCTCTCCTTGAGCAATAGGGCATCAGTGCATCGTCTCGGTCCTTGACTACTGGAAACTGCCCCGACAAGACCATGTCCATCACGTGAGAGAGCACCAGGTCATACCTTGTTTCTTTGCGAATATCTGTGCTGCACACCGGCAGGGAGTCCAGGTGGTGTAACAGCACGGTATCCACAGAACCTGGCTTGTCCTTGTGATCCACCTGCAATGGCAGGCGTGAGAGGCCATCCGCATTTCCATGTTCAGCTGCACTCCTGTATTGGATAGTGTAGTTGTGAGCTGCCAATACAAGGGCCCATCGCCACAGCCTTGCAGCTGCTATAAAAAAATGGCGTACGCCGAATTTGATCCCCAAAGCCTCGCGTTCAATTTGAGCATAATTTTGCTCAGCTTTGCTCAAGATTCTGGAGGCGAATGCTATGGGCCTCTCTTAACCACCAGGCATCACATGAGAAATCACCGCGCCCACTCCGTTAAGCGAGGCATCACATGCCAGTACGATCGGCAGTTGGGGGTCATAATGAGTTAACGCTCTCAGAGAGGAGCTGTTCTTTTTGTTCTTTTCATGCTCTGGGGACCACTCCCACTTTGCCCCTGTATGCAGTAGTTTGTAAAGGGGGCTGAGTGTTGTCGCCATGTTTGGGATGAATCTGCCATAATAATTTATCAGTCCTAGAAAGGAGCGAAGTTGGCTTACATTCGTTGGTGCAGGGGCCTCGGCAATAGCCTTGAGTTTTTCTGGGGATTTGTGGAGGCCTGTGGCATCGATGGTGTGTCCCAGATATTCCAGTGAGTCCCTGAAAAACTCACACTTTTTCTTCTGCACCCGGAGGCCAAAGTTCCCCAAGCGACTCAGCACTGTCTCCAAGTTTTTTAGATGATCAGCGTCGTCCTGTCCAGTCACTAAAATGTCATCCAGAAAACAGTGCACATTGGGAAGCCCCTGAAGAACTTGGTTCATTACTCTTTGGAAGATCAAAGGCGCTGACGTTATTCCAAATGGCAGCCGGTTGTAGTGGAACATTCCCTTATGCGTGGTGATGGTAACTGCGAGAGTCCTCCTGTACCGGCACCTGCAGGTAAGCATGGGAGAGATCCAGTTTGCTGAAACGCCGCTGCCCCCCCCCCCCCCCCCCGCTAGGGAAGCAAACAGATCTTCTATCCGGGAAATTGGACAATGTTCAGCACAAAGGGTGGGGTTGAGAGTTACCTTAAAATCCCCGCAGATGCGTACATCCCTTTTTCTTCATGATCAGCACAATGGGGGTGGCCCGCTCACTGAATTGCACTGGGGAAATAACACCTAGTTGTTGCAGGCGCTCCAGTTCTGCTTCCACTTTGGGCCTGAGTGCATATGGGACAATACGAGTGTAACCCACATGATTACATGTACCCTGTGACATATGTAAGTTCCACTAGTAGCCTCTAGGAGGCACACGAGCTACAGAGTTTAAACCATAACAAACAACCGTCAACAGACTGGAAGACTGGAAAAGAGAAATACGGATATTTTGAAATACGGACAACTTTGACTACGGATACTTGAATTACGGATATTTGAACTACAGGACATTTGAACTACGACATAAAGATTCCCCCCACGAAGCTTCCTTGGTGAGCTGCTAGCCAAAGCTAAAAGTAAACAGCTTTCTGTGTTCCATGTAATCATAGCCATTTACGTAGGATATCTTGATTTTATCCAAAGACAGATGATCTCCTGTTGAAGGAAGAAGGAAGACTCTTGTCTCTTGTGTGTTGCACGCTGCTGGAATCCTGGTGAGCTAAGAGTTTAAAATCTTGAAATCTAAAGACAGACAATTTTCGATTGGTTGCTAAGCTAAGCTAACCCAGCTAAAACTTATATCTATGATCCTTAGCAGTTTCCCATATGATTCAGAGCTTTAAAACCAGTCAGGACACCCGATCCATAGGGTTTATTTGATGTAGGAATGTTAAGACATTTTAATATAATAATATGCTTGTTGTTAAAAAAAACTGTGAGCTCCGGTTGCCACTAGCCACCGAGCCAACTCGGGCTACATAGCATCCATGGAAACCATAGCAGCCAGCTAGATGTGAATTCACGTTGATAGTGCCGTCTGACCGTCATGCAGCCTGGCTGCGATGACTTTGTTTTTAACTGTTCTGACAGCAATAGGCTGTTGTCATTCAACCGCATATTAGTTATATGTAGGAAATGATTTGATTCTGAGAATTGACTCTAGATTTGGGTATTTTATTTTGTTTGTAATTGTTTGATAGAGATTGCAATTAATAAGGAATCTGTACAATTTTGTGCAGACTGGTTTTTTTAGTACCCCGAACAACCCCCCTTGCTACACCTTTTGGAACCCTTGGATACCCCTTTTTGGATTGCCCCCATCATCGCCCTGGATTTGGATTCATCATCATCGCCCTCTACATCAACTTGCCCCTGTGATTGTGGTAGGATCTGGACATTGCACCTTGCACAAATTAGAAGACTGAATCATTCCCCCTTTTCTTTTCTTTATTTTCTTTGAGTGCACTCATACTTTATTTTGGATTATTTTGTTTAATTTGTTAATGTAGAATATGGTTGCATAAGTAATATATTACAAGGGTATAAAATAGAATATAGATAGATCTAGACAATAAATAGAATATTAGGAAGAACTTTTAAAAAAGTACAGTAGAATAGAATATATATATATATATATATATATATATATATATATAATATAACACACCTCATTTAGTAATGATATTGAAATAACTTGACTTTGAACTGTTGAAATAAATAATTTTTTTTATTGTAAACTATACCCACGAGTGTGTGTGTTGTCTTTGGGGTGAGTACTAGAATCTGGCCTAGAAAAAAACCTATACAAATCTCCACTGAACTTAGACATTAGACTGTAAACTGTGTCCCTGCGCAAGCATAGGCCCATTCCCCTGTCGTGCAGGTTACACGAGCATGACAGAAATTCGGTTGATGTTCTGGCTTCAGTGTCAGTGCTACTTCACAGCCTTTCAGAGTTCCCAGTTCATCTTTGAGTACATCTGCATGTCGGTGTAGCACAGCCTCCAACGTGTCTCCCCGTATGTGATGTATGGATCTGACAGTTTCTATGGCTCTCCAGTTCAGTCTCAATCTTCTCAGCCACTCCCGCCTGAAAAGGGGTGGCGCATTACCTTTCACCACATATAGGAGGAGTCGTGCTCTTTGTTTGTTTATCTGCACCCTAACTTTCAGGACCCCAACATTGGTGATCACTTGACCTGAGTAGGCTTTCAGTAGGATGTGGGTGTGGCGCAGGGGAACGTGGCTGAATTTTGCTTTGAACAACTCTTCTGAAATAACGGAGACCGCTACACCAGTGTCTAGTTCCATCTCTGTTGTTAGCCCCTCTACTTTTGGTCTGACCCACATTACTGAATAGGCCGGATTGTCCTGCTGTACGACATCTTCATTCACAGCTATATCTACCTTGTGCGGGGCTAATTCAGCGTCTGAGTCAGTATCAGTGTCACTCGGCTTGGCACTGGTGTCCCATTTATTTAACTGTCTCTTGGAACGATCTTTCCCTTTCTGCCCTTTTATTTTCCACATTGCGTTACCTGCCTTATTTCCCTGCTTGCTCTCTCTGCATGCGCGCGAAATGTGGCCTTTCTTACCGCAGCGGTGGCAGAGCTGATCTTTGTAGAAACAGTCACTCTCGGTATGATTTGTCCTGCCACATCGAGTGCATCTCCTCCCCGGAGTGACTGGAAGAAACATGGCATTCACTTTCAAGGAGCCGCTGAGCTGCTGGGACTCCCTTGCGAGGGCAGGCTCCGTTAACGGCTTCTTCTGAATGGACTCACTGTTGAGACCACAAACAAACCTGTCCCTCAGAGCATCATGTAAATAAGCCCCAAACTCACAGTGCTCCGACAGTTTTTTTTAGATCAGCAATACACTGTGCTATCGTTTCCCCCTCCGCTTGGTTCCTTTTGTGAAAGCGATATCCTTCAGCGATCACAATGGGCTTCGGGGAGAAATGGGCGTGCAATACAGCCAGCCTGATCATATGTGTTCCCCCCCTGGCCTGTCTGGGGCAATTAAGCTGCACAATAGTCCATAAATTGTCGGCCCGATCACACTTAAAAAAAACCTGACAGCTTCTTCTCCCCCTCAATCCCATTTGCCAGCACAAAATTCTCAAACCTCTCTACGTGTCGACCACTGCTCCGCCGCCTCGTGATCCCCGCCATCTCTCTTTGAAGTGATACCGGCACTGCTAACTAGCACTGTTAACCTAGCCACACGTTGCTAACTTGCTAACGCGGATTCTTCGTTACCACAGCGTTGTAGGGAACGCCAGGTGTACCGTAGTCGTCGCCCATTTGTTAGATTCGCAGATGGAAGTCACCGACTTCTCTGCACTAAACCTGAAGTACGTGATAAAATAACAGGAGCGAAGCGGACTTTCATTGTGCTGTGATCCGACTTTATTCCAGCGAAAGAGTGCAGAATAAGACGACCCGGAAACAGTGATACCCAGTATATAAAAACTGGCGCCCTCTAACGGCAACATAGGGAAGTGTCCAGAGCAGTAAGTCTTATTTATGATCCGCATATTTCATTTGGCAAAGATTTTACGCCGGATGCCCTTCCTGACGCAACCCTCCCCATTTATCCGGGCTTGGGACCGGCACTAAGGATGCACTGGCTTGTGCATCCTCAGTGGCTGGGAAGTGTCCAGAGCAGACAAACACAAAATACATCACAATTCTAATTTTTCTCTGGTCTAGCCAAAATGGACAATTCTGGCCCTTTGTTTTTGTGTCTATTTTCTCTCCATTTAATATTCTTCGTTGTTTTTCATGAGTGGGTCGTTGAGTTAATGGTGATATGTACGACGCGGCTGTGGCCAACAACAACTGAGAATGGGGGCGACACGGTGGCCAAGTGGTTAACGCTGTTGCCTCCCAGCAAGAAGGTCCCGCGTTCGAACCCCAGGCCGTCCGAAGTCCTTTCTATGTGGAGTTTGCATGTTCTCCCTGTGTCAGTGTGGGTTTCCTCTGGGTGCTCCGGTTACCTTGCATCATCAAAAAGACATGCAGTTAGGGTTAATGCTCCTGACCAAGGCAATGGAAAGAAGAACTGGAGCTGGGCACTGCACCACAGCTGCCCACTGCTCCTATACAATAGGATGGGTTAAATGCAGAAAACAAATTTCATTATAACCTGTACAATGACAAACCAAAGTGTTTTTCGCTCTTCTAAAGACGTCGTTATGTTGTAAGTTCGGCAAGTGTGATCTTTATAGCAGTGACTGCAACACTTTTATGACTCTTCACAGCAGTCTGTTTTCCTAGTAATCATTTCATTTAGGCATCAACTGCGCAGTGCAGTTCACTGTTGCTGGTCGTTTTAAAGCTGCATGCTTTCATTTCTTGCATTCGCTACTGACATGACGTTATGCTACGTCTGATTGTGATGGTTAGGCCGGGGCCTGCTTTGGCCATGTTACATTGGGGTCCGGCGCTGACTTGTTGCGCTTTGTGTACATTAGGTAATATGCATACATTTGGCACAAAATTGGCCATTTTTTCTATGCAAATGAGCCTCATTACAAAAAAACAAAAAAAAGCCCCATTCACAAACCACAGCACTAATAGCCACGCGCAGTTAGAGTGAAAAATGACGGACGTCTTCAGAGTTGGTGGTAAGTGACACCCAGACTTCCTAGTGATCATGGCAGCAGTGACTGTAGCCAGCCAAAGGCATCGTCATGCCAGGCGTGCTCATGAGCGGATATTTCGCAGGAGAATATCACTTTTTGATTTGACTGAGACCGAAATATCTTTTGTGAATTGGCTGTTGAGACGAGGCAGGTATCAGCTGCAGGTGATGTGCAATTCATGGTGCAGTGGCTGTAATCCATTCTTGAATCCGCCTGTCAATACAGAGTGAGACTTGGAAAAACGAGACATCCGCAGATAGAAACAGATGAGAGAGGACGGGGGAATTAACAGATAATTGGAATAGGTATACTTACAATTAAATGAAGTTCTCTTTCAAAGCAAACATTCCGAGATATGACGGACTCGGGCTGTTTGAAAAGCAGGGATGAAAAAAATAATTGTGCACCAGTTGTATGCGGTGGGGACCAGCGCACAGGAAGTCGTGATGCAATTATGGTGAAAGTTACAAACCTTGGTTAAGATCAAAATTGTTTTATCGTGTGAGTATAACTACTGCACCTCTGTAATAAAACATATGGGGAACTATTAACTGGCGGCCTGTCCAGGGTGTCTCCCTGCCTGCCACCCAGTGTCTGCTGGGATAGGCCCCAGCATCCCTGCAACCCTGAGGTCAGGATAAGCGGTTTGGATAATGTGGATGGATACTACTTTCAGCTGCTCCCTTTAGGGGTCGCCACAGCAGATCGTCTGTTTCCATCTCTTCCTGTCCTCTGCATCTTCCTCTGCCACAGAAGCCACCTGCATGCCCTCTCTCACCACATCCATATATACCCAGCATCTCTCCTCCACACATGTCGTAACCATCTTAATCTTGCCTCTTGCTTTGTCTCCAAACCGTCCAACCTGAGCAGTCCCTCTAATATAATCGTTCCTAATTCTGTCCTTCTTCGTCACTCCCAATGAAAATCTTAGCATCTTCAACTCTGCCACCTCCAGCTCCGCCTCCTGTCTTTTCGTCAGTGCCACTGTCTCCAAACCATATAACATAGCTGGTCTCACAGCCATCTTGTAGACCTTCCCTTTAACTCTTGCTGGTACCCTTCTTTTGCAAATCACTCCTGACACTCTTCTCCACCCACTCCACCCTGCCTGCACTCTCTTCTTCATCTCTCTTCTGCACTCCCCGTTACTTTGGACAGTTGACCCCAAGTATTTAAACTCACATGCCTTCGTCACCTCTACTCCTTGCATCCTCACCATTCCGCTGTCCTCCCTCTCATTCACGCATATGTATTCTGTCTTGCTCCTACTGACTTTCATTCCTCATCTCTCCAGTGCATACCTCCACCTCCCCAGGCTCTCCTCAACCTGCTTCCTACTCTTGCTACAGACTACAATGTCATCCGCAAAAATCATAGTCCACGGAGACTCCTGCCTGATCTCATCCGTCAACCTGTCCATCACCATTGCAAACAAGAAAGGGCTCAGAGCCGATCCTGATGTAATCCCACCTCCACCTTGAACCCATCTGTCATTCCAACCGCACACCTCAACACTGTCACACTTCTTATTGACTATATACTATTAACTATATAACCATTTATTTCACAAAGACACACATGTGATGATGTCAGTGAGAATGAGGAGTATATTGAGGACCTTTGTCAGGGCCTAGAGGGTACTATATCACGTTTTGGCACTATATGACTTAATCTTGCATATTTGGCCATCCTAGAGGGCACTTTATCAAGTTTTATCTACCATAGCTACATTCAAGATGGCACTTTTTATTTTATTTTTTCATTTTCCCCTTTTTCTTCCCAAGTGGATCAGGCCAATCACCCCGCTCTCTGAGCCATCCCAGTCGCTGCTCCATGCCCTCTGCTGATCTGGGGAGGCCTGCAGACTACCACATGCTTCCTCCAATACATGTGGAGTCACCAGGCGCTTCTTTTCACCTGACAGTGAGGCGTCTCGCCAGGGGGGCATAGCCTGTGGGAGGATCACGCTATTCCCCCTCCCCCCTGAGCAGGTGCCCCAACCGACCACAGGAGGCGCTATTGCAGCGACCAGAACACATACCCACATCTGGCTTCCCACCTGCAGACACAGCCAATTGTGTCTGTAGGGACGCCCGACCAAGCCAGAGGTAACACGGGGATTCGAACCGGTGATCCCTGTGTTGGTAGGCAACAGAATAGACCGCTACGCTACCTGGACGCCCCCCGAGATAGTACTTTTGCGGCATTTTTTTCATCCACCAGTGTTGGAAAGTATTATTCTTGCAACTGCATTTATAATCTTTTTTTTTAATTTATTCTTTTACTTGAACGTAGCTTAACCATGCCATGTAATATGCTAATTCAGTAAACTTTAGCAACAAATATTACTGGGACCACTACAGAAAATTGCAGATCAACATTTAATATTCAGATATTCATATTATAGACACTACGACCGACCATCCCTGTAACAAACTGGCCAGAATCTAGAACATTGAACATACACGGTCCAGCCATTTTGACCCAGTCTTGTTTGGCCTCAGTCATAAATAAAAACAATTCATTGTACAGTGAAATAAGTTATTGTGAAGCATTACTTTGCAGTCTTGATGATTCAATATCACAGTTTACATTAAAAAGATGTGGAAAGACAAGATACTGTATAATAACATTCTTATCGATTAAGGGGGACGTCTGAAAAACAAAAATTGTTTTATCACTTTTTGATAGCATCGCCCACAGGTCACAACACTGGGGAACGAAGCCAAATATTGCAAGGAAAGTAAATATCAGCTAAAAACACTTTGTGGTACACCCTTAAAACATTTTCACATGTGATATTAAAACACCAGTTAGCGTGTATTAAGAAAACTTTCTGTTTACAAAACAGATACACGTTACAGGGCCAGAGGTTATGAATCGATAACAAACTACCTGGCCCTCTATTCTCTTTTTTCACCATTGGCAATGGAGGTGAGTGAATAAATGGGGGGGGGGGGCGTTTCAGATGCTGTGAATAAGGTGAAGGTGTCGAAGAGTTGTGTTTTTTTTTAAACTGGAGTAAAAGAAAAACTTCATCTTCCAGAGAGAAGCCAGCAGATTTCTTTCATTTAGTTTTGAGCCCACCTCTTCTGGTCACTGCAGGAAACCACAAATACACATTCATTACACCCAAAGAACAAGCTGGACTGAAGGCTGGCATGCAAAAGAAAAAAGAAAAAGATGACCCTTTTGGGATACTTTCTATAGCCACTCCACAAATGCCCAAATCAACAGCGCTTCTACTCGTTTCAAATTAAACTGCATTGCCATCTAAGAGAGTTCAGGTGAATTTTGGCGTTGTGAACAATAACAGCATTGATGGGGGATGGCAAACATCACATACAATCCCAAAATTTGCTCAAATCTTTCATGCATTTTTGAGGGGCTAAACATTTTACTTGATGTAAAAATGGGATAAACTGCGGTGGAAATGCGTTTGCTGGTGTGACTGCGGAATTTAATCCCACTAGCAGCTGGGGTTTTTTACCCAGTGGTACTTGGCCAAGTACCCCACTCTTCCGAGCCATCCCGGTCGCTGCTCCACCTCCTCTGCCGATCCCGGGAGGGCTGCAGACTACCACATGCCTCCTCTGATACATGTGGAGTTGCCAGCTGCTTCTTTTCACCTGACGGTGAGGAGTTTCACCAGGGGCACGTAGCACGTGGGAGGATCACGCTATTCCCCCCAGTTCCCCCTCCCCCCTGAACAGGCGCCCCGACCGACCAGAGGAGGTGCTACTGCAGCAACCAGGACACATACCCACATCTGGCTTCCCACCCGCAGACACAGCCAATTGTGTGTGTAGGGACGCCCAACCAAGCCGGAGGCAACAGGGGGATTCAAACCGGCGATCCCCGTGTTGATGGGCAGCGGAATAGACCGCCCCACCCCCCGGACGCCCCAGCAGCTGGTTTTTAATTCCAATTTCCCGTGGGTACGGAGCCCGGGAGCTGCCATAGATGTAATTTTTGATAAAGTACCCATGAGTCTTATAACTCGCAGGTGCACATTAGTAAAGTGCACGCCCCCACTGCGGCCAAGGGTACCGGTGCCTGGAGTGGCCAAAAAGCATGAGAGGGTCGCAACTCAGCAATTCTTTCTCACAATTTATATTGCACATTAAAACGTCGTTACAGTACAAATCCTATATTACATAAATGTTGGTGAATATGTGACGCAAGTCCTGATTTGATAACATTGTTTCCATGATAGGTTTGCTGCTCAAAATGTTCCTAACTATGACCAGATATACAACTGTAAGTTAGTCGTTTCGCTGAACATTACTGTACATCGTGACACATTGACAATTTGGAGTTGGAGTTATTTTACTGTACATTTTTTGAGAAAAATAAAGGGAAAGTCAGCTGAAATTACATTATAAGAATCATAATTTTCTCATATTTAAACTGTTGTAAAAAAAAAAAGAAAAAAAAAGGTCCTTAAGAGGTTTCGCTGAAATTTTCAATGGAGTCCTGTTCAGAATGATCCCTACTATGAACAGGACTGGATCAACAGGATCATTGTCATTTATCGTATCATTTACGGTTTGCAGATTCTTAATAATAATAAATTAAACTTATATAGCGCTTTTCTAACACTCAAAGTTGCTTTACAATAAATGGGGTGAAACAAGACAACAGATAAATATAACACAAACATACAGGGGTGGATGGGAAGGGGGGGCTACAAGCACTTGGAAACTGTTTGGGGTTGGGTCACGACACACAATCATTGTGACTAGAACAGAAAATTAGAAACCGGACTGTACTCACTTCACACACTTCATGGCCTTTATAGTCGCATCCTTGGAGGGGTCAGCACATATAAATCTTGATGGGGTGTAGAAGCTGCACGGGCCAACAGATAAAGCAGTGTGAACACACTTCCAGATACTACATGAGTGCACTTCATTGCACTCCATGTACACCCAGTTTAAAGGGAGAGTTTACAGTTTGGGCTATTTTCTGGATTCTCGGGAACGTGCTACATTGCCCCAGACCATTTTACATAGAGCGTGAACTTGGGTATGAACATGCATTCAGCACAAGCAGCCACGTCTAATACAGAGGCGAGCAAGCCAGTAAACCCTTCCTCTGAAAAGGCACCAAAATGCACTTCTAGTGACTCACATGACGGCGCTCATGTCACAGGAACCATTGATGGTCTGGAACGTGTAGCCCGTCAGATGCTTGCATTGCAACGGACGCCTCGTGTACCCCAGGCAACAGCTTGCTGCAGAAAATAAGGATGCAATCATGTGTACACACACAAACATACACACACACACACACACACAAAGATGCCAAGCAAAGGTATGAGTGTTTTTCATTTGAATGGCAAGTTTACTGGTAGTTTACTGAAAGTTAACTGAATGACTGAAGGTGGACAAAAAAAAAAGCCAACATGGTTTCTTCTCCAGCTAGGCTACTACACACACTTGCCCCCCCACCCCACCCCAAGCACACCAAAACATTTGACCCTGGCATTTCATTAAGATGGTAAAGCCGCTTCACTGCTGCAGAGAAGCGCATGGCTCCCACGTCCCCCCGTGTCCCAGTGCCACCAGACCCGCTTACCTGACTGTGTGCCGCTGATGAAGGTCGTGAGGATGAGGAGTGCGCAGAGAGCTGCCAGGACAGGTAGTTTACGAGCTGCCATAACGTCACCGTTTGTTAGACTTATCTCTGGGTGTGTGTGGGTGTGTGTGTGTGTGTGTGTGTGGTCTCTTCTCCCGACAGGTGAAATGTTTTCTGTGTCAGCCAGACACGGATGCTGCCTCTTAAGTAGGACCTGTGTGGGACTTTCCCTCTGGGTTGGATTGTGCAACGCCAAGCCGTGCACGCGGCGCTCCGAAAGGGAGGGCGAGCTACGTAGCAGCTAAGCCCCGCCCACAAATTCCTTCTGTAGAAGGTCAATAACGAGTGTGCGCTTACCTGTACTCCTGCTTGCGTGAACTTTCCTGTGTGTGTGTGTGTGTGTGTGGTTTTGTATGTTTCTGCTGTATACCACGAGTGTCAGATTCTGTGCATTTCAGCGCACCTGTGTATTTTGTTTATGGCACTTTTGTTTATTTTATTTCACTAACTCAGTTTTAAACGTGTTTGTACTTTTCTAGAATTTGCCTGTACTTGTATTTATTTATTTATTTTGTGAGGAGATTTTTTATTGATTTCGTTGTTTTATTGTGTGAAGCACTTTGTGTTACATTTGTTTGTATGAAAAAGTGCTATACAAATAAAATCTGATTGATTGATTGATTGTATTTCAGATGTGTTTTTATGCGCGTGTGTGTTACAGAAAAAAATGAATTGTGTGTTTTCACCTGCATGCATGCCTGGGTTAACCTGTCCGGAAGCAACCGAATTTACTTTCACTACTTCCTCTTACAGGTTGAAGTGAATCCCTTTGCACTGAACAAGACAGACTCTCATGACGCGTGTGCACGCCTGCGTGTGTGTGTGTGTGTGTGGGCGAGAGAGACAGAGTGAAGAGGTGGAAAAGGATGGAAAACAGAAACAATCCATCAAAGACAAGCCAGTGTCCTGTGACCTGTCGCGGTGAAGCGGGAGAAATGTCTCACAAGAATGTAAGCATTATCACACCTTCGCTAGGCGGGGCGGGGGGGGGTAGCAGGCGGCTTTAAAAGCGCTGATGTTTATCGGAGGAAATGCACAGTTTTGATGACAAACACTACGGAGGACACGCGATAAGCCGGCAAACAGTGGGGGGCGTTGTTGAGAAAGACGTAAAATCACCATCAGCTGTGGCGCAATGCTCGCGTTCATTCATCCAGTTTTGGGTGAAAGAGAATTAATATTCTCTCAAGAATTTGTATTGTATTATCTCAGAGTCTAATGATTACCAATAATTGATTTAGATTACTGCTACTGTACGAGTGGACACAAAACAGTGGCAAAAGTTTTAATTTTCACATTTCATGGACACAGCCTTGGCCAAGGTTTCCTTTCAGAGCGCCCTTTGGAGGCCCAACACACGAAATTACGGTTATTTTATTTGTTTGTTTGTTCCTTTAGTCAACCTTTACATATTGGAAAAGTTGTGGGCTGCCCACAACTTTTTTTTTCTTTCCTGGAAATTTACTTTCCAGTTGAGAATTTAGGCAGTGGGAACCAAATTCGATGATATAAATTAACTAATGACCTTTAAACGTTCGTCTGACGATGTTGTGACGCCATAAAGGAAATAGGTTGTCTTTTTTGTAAGAGAATCTATTTTTAACCCATGGGATGGTGAGCTAAAAATAGACCAGGCTGAGCTAAAAAAAAAGAAACGGAATAAGAGAAGGACCTCTCACATAAAGGGCACCTCAGAAATTTATGGCGTGCGTCTGTTTGTGTGTTTGTGTGTGCATGGTGTGATAATTATCGGGATGATATACGTATATATTATGTGATGTATAAAATGAGCAAATTAGAGCAGAATGCATCACAGGATAAAAAGCAAATGAACCCCATGAGGTAAAATAGAGGTGAATATCCATCCATTATCTGAACCGCTTATCCTGCTCTCAGGGTGGCGGGGATGCTGGAGCCTACTCCAGCAGTCATTGGGCGGCAGGCGGGGAGACACCCTGGACAGGCTGCCAGGCCATCACAGGGCCCCCCCCACACACACATACACACACACACATTTATACCTAGGGACAATTTAGTACGGCAAATTCACCTGACTTATATGTCTTTGGACTGTGGGAGGAAACCGGAGCCCCTGGAGGAAACCCACACAGACACGGGGGGAACATACAAACTCCACACAGAGGAAAACCCAGGATGACTCACCAAGGTTGGACTACCCTGGGGCCCAAACCCAGGACCCTCTTGCTGTGAGGTGACCGCGCTAACCACTGCGCCACCGTGCCGCTAGAGGCGAATATGTGAAGGGAAATCGGTAAATGTACATTGTAAGTCAACGTAAACACCTTTTTGTGCAGGCGCCCGGCCAGCAACTACACCAGCTATCACCAGTTAATCTGCCTTTGTCAGGCCCAACATGTGCTGGTCAGTGATTTCGGCAGTTTGGAGTGAAAACTCACATACACACACGGCTCGCCATATGTGGATGACTATCACTGTTGAAACTGATTCTCTCCCTCAGAGAGACTAGCCATGGCCGTGCAAGTAGGATTTGAGTCAAAAGGTGCCAATCCAAGAATTTGAACTTGCGATATTCCAGTTTCGATATAGCTACTCCTACGAAACCCAACAGAACACAAATCTCTGGTAATGCACCTGTAAGTTAGATCACATTAGCAATCCACCTTTGTGCCAAGGATTATTGTTTTTAACCTTCGCTGTTATGACTGCATCCTGTCACACCTGAACAGGACATCTTGATGTACGTAGTGACAGATATCTGGAGTGACATTCAAGGATTTTAGTGGCTGTAAAAAAAACAAACCCCCAGTGTGCATTGTGGCCTTGAATGATGGACTTCTTGACTGATGCTGCTGTCAAGTTTGCCTTGTCAACACAAAAACATGGGCAACTCACTGTTAATGGACTGCCAAGCATCAGATGATAAATGAGGTGTAAACAATACGTGACGTGAGGCCTTAAAACAAACAAACACACACACACTCACACACACACACGCACACAAACACACGCACACACACACACACACACACACACACACACACACACATTGTGAAATGCCTTATATCCATTTTGAGGGGGAAAAGAATACACTATGTTGAGCATTGATAAACACCTTTGGTGGTGTATGGTGCCATGATAACAACCTCTCTCTAAATGTCAATAAGACAAAATAAATTTTTGACTTTGGAAAGATCAGAGAAAATCACATTCCTACTTCCATCAATGGGTCATCTGTTGAAATTGTGGACAGTTTTCGATTTCTCGGTTTACACATTCCAGACCCCCTCACATGATCTCTCAACACCAGTTGTACCCTGAAGAAGGCACAGCAGAGACTGTGGTTTCTGAGGCATCTCAAGAGTTCTGGTATGAGTACATTACATTACAGTCATTTAGCCGACGCTTTTATCCAAAGCGACTTACAACAAGTGCATTTAACATAGGAAATCAGGAGAACTACTGGTCATCAGAGGTCATAAGTGCATCTAAACAAGCATCTAAGAGCAAAACCAGTGCTAAAGTAAAAGCGCAAGAAAGAGATTTTTTTTTAATAAATGAGTGAATACAATAAGTGCTAAGAGCAAGTAACAGGGGAGTAGTTCTTGAACAGGTGAGTTTTCAACCTGCGCCGAAAGATGGGCAGTGACTCCGCTGTCCTGACATCAGTGGAGAGTTCATTCCACCACTGTGGGACCAGGACAGAAAAGAGCCATGACCGGGTCGATCGGCAGCAGGGGCCTCTAAGCGATGGGGCAACCAGGCGTCCCGAGGCAGCAGAGCGAAGTGGTCGGGTGGGGGTGTAGGGCTCAACCACGGCTTGGAGATAGGAAGGAGCTGTTCCTTTCACTGCCCTGTAGGCTACTGGGAGCCAGTGTAGGGACATGAGAAGGGGAGTTGTGTGGGAGAACTTAGGGCGGTTGAACACCAGACGAGCTGCAGCTTTCTGAACAAGCTCCAGAGGTCTGATGGCCGATGCCGGGGCGCCAGCAAGGAGGGAGTTGCCGTAGTCCAGACGGGAGATGACCAGAGCCTGGATGAGCACCTGTGCCGTCTCGTCGGTGAGGAATGGGTGAATCCTCCTGATGTTATAGAGGAGAAATCTGCAGGAGCGAGCAACCGATGCAACGTTTTCAGCAAACAACAGTTGGTCGTCCAGGATCACACCCAGATTCCTCGCAGTCCGAGTTGGCGTCACCACAGTGTTGTCAATGGTGATGGCCAGGTCTCGGCGCAGGCAACCTTTCCCCTGGAGGAACATCAGCTTTGTCTTGTCCAGACTGAGCTTCAGGCGGTGTGTCGCCATCCACTCCGAGATGTCAGTCAAGCACGCAGCAATGCGTGTCTCTACTTGTGTGTCAGAGGGAGGAAAGGACAAGATCAGCTGGGTGTCATCGGCAGTACCAAAACTCTTGTGAACTTTTATGGCAGTACCATGGAGAGTGTCTTTGACAAGCTGTATCACAGTCTGGTTCGGCAACCTGACTGCTCAGGCAATGTCAGCAAGGAAGTGGAGGAGGAAAAAAAATTTTCTGGAGCCTGACGACAATGGGAGGATAACCACGGGGTAGAAAGGCACAATTACAAAGAACACGAAAAGAATGCAAAAACGCTTCCTGGTTGAAACAGTGAGAATATACAATGGGTCATCCTGAGGTTGCTGGTTCAGACAGCGAGTTTTGCAAATGTGATCTTGCTGGATTGTCAAATCAACAATCAAGGACAAAGACACAAGTTTGGAGAGAGAGAGCAGGGGAGAAGTAGATTGTCTGCCATCTGATTTAATGTGCATGAACGGGTTGAGTTTAACTAAAGTTCTGTTTCAAGAGCGATGCTACTTTGCGTCAGGGATGATGACAGGGAACATTGTCACATGTCATTTCCAAAGCATACCGTCTTTTCATCTCCATCACAACACATATTTTAAAGTAAAATTTATTTTTTAAAAAAACCAACAAAAAACAAAAACAAAATCACACTAATAATATTTTGAAAATTGTGCAGTTACGGTTACAATTAATTTATAGAATTGGGAAACTCATGATTGTGCCGTGTAAGAAACTGATTGAAAGATTTTAATGAAACGGTCGAAAGCTGTTTCTCATCCAAATAATGGAAAAATATTATCTTTAAAGTCCTGCAAATAAATACATCTGGGCACATCTGTGTGTGAAATTTCATTGAATATCTTGACAACACAAGGTATGCTAATAATTTTTGTTTAAAAAAATGTTAGACTTAAAGGACAAAAATTATATATTATTTAAATAATACTGTCACAGCCACTATCAGGAAGTGTTTCTACACATGATGGAGAAATAAAACATATCAGTGCATTTCTCCAAATATGTGTTAGATTTTCTAAAAGTTTCTAGACCAAAATGGACCATAGTTGAAGAATTACCCACAGACATGTACACATTGGCACATATGCATGCACACAAATATACACACAGTGTATACTGAGCAAGGATAAATAGAATGTGGTGGAAATTCCCTGTTTACATAGTAACCTATTAACAAGATGAGATTGTAATCCATAAATCACATCGAGCACAGCAGGCCACACATAAAAAAAAAGTCACCAGTCTTACTCAACATTCATGTTTTTATTTCCACCACAGGACTTCCTGGTCAAAGAAATCGCCACACCTGACATCCACACCCTACAACAAGAAGCACTAAAGGAATGGGAATACAAAGACATGTTTGATAGCAACACCATAGGTAAATTGCCAGTCATATATCACATGAGGCTAGACGACACTACTGCTTCTACAGTGTGTGCGCCTCACAAGGTTCCCATCGCCATGAAAGAAAAAGTTAAGGCAGCGCTTGACTGACTGATCGAATGACTGCACTTGGTATCATAGTGCCAGAAAATGAAGCCACAGAATGGGCGTCTGTCATGGTTGGTTGCAGCCAAGAAAAAAGATGGAACTGTGAGAATTTGCATCGACCCAGTGCACCTGAACAAGGCCCTTCTCAGACCACGTCATCCGCTGAAATCTATCGAGCAAATCACAGCAGAAATGCCTGATGCTAAAGTTTTGAGTATTCTGGATGCCAAATGCGGTTTTTGGCAGATCCCTCTTGATGAAGCTTCCTCAAAGCTTACAACTTTCATGTCAACCTATGGCCGCTATAGGTTCCTGAGAATACCATATGGCATCCGCACAGGCAGCGAGCGACGTGTTCCAAAATGTGATGGAGCAACTGTTCACTGGACAACCCTGTGAGATTGTAGTAGATGATATTTTAATCCGGTGACGTACAATGCAAGAACATGATGATCGTCTGAGACAGGTACTGAACAGAATTCGGGCCATCAACTTGAAGCTCAACCCTGACAAATGCAAATTCAGAGTCCGCTGTGTCCACTATGTTGGCCACCTGCTAACCGCTGATGGTGTCAAGCCAGACTCTGAAAAAACTAAAGCAGTGTGCAACATAGAAAAACTGCAAGACAAAAAAAAAACCCTGCCGCAGTTCTTAGGCATGACAAACTATCTGTCAAAGTTTATCCCTCAATACAGTGACGTTACTGGTCCCCTGAGACAACTGATACACCAAGATGTGGAGTGGACTTGGCATGAAGCCCATGATGTGGCATTCAACAAGCTGAAACATGCGGTGACAGACCCACCAGTTCTACAGTTCTTTGATATATCGAAGCCAGTGGTCATATCAGCTGATGCATCACAACATGGTCTGGGTGCAGTGTGTCTCCAGCAAGGGAGACCTGTGGCTTTGCATCATGTGCCCTCACACCCACTGAGTCAAGGTATGCACTGATTGAAAAATAAACGTTGCCTCTCGTCTTTGCAGCCAAGAAGTCCCATGATTTCATCTACGGACATCATGTCATGGTTGACATGGTTGACATAATAACAATTCTTAGGAAACCACTTCATACCGTGTCACCTTGCCTGCATGGGCATGATGTTGAAATTACATCACTACAACCTGGATGTGATTTATAAATATAGTAAGGAATGTTGCTGATGCTTTGTCGCATGCACACCTATTGATGACAGCCTGCACATACTGATGACCTGTTGGACGTCATGACAGTCCAAGTGCTCTCCTCACGTCGCACAGATGAACTGAGAAATGCTGTGGAGAGGGATGTTATGTGTCAACAGATCTCTGACGTTGTCCTGCATGGCTAGCCTAACACCTCAAAGGAATTACCCCAAGCTCTGTGTCCCTTCTTTTCAATGAAGGAAGAGTTCACTGTCAAAGATGGACTTCTGCTCCGTGGACAAAGACTAATAATACCCCCTGCACTGCAAAAGTTCTATGTTGGCCAGCTGCACCAAGGCCATCCCGGTATCGACGCCACCAAACGCAGAGCTCGGGAGACCATGTACTGGCCCTCAATGTACACGGACATTGAGAGGGAGGTGTCTCGCTGTGCAGCCTGCAATGCTCTCACATCTCACCACACAAAGGAACCACTGCACCTTCATGAAATCCCAGACCTACCATGGTCATTCACTCCAGCAGATATATTCGAATGGCATGCCAAAATGCATTTAGTGGTTGTGGACTCTTACTCGGGGTGGTTGGAGCTGGACTACCTCCCTGATATGAAAAGCACCACAGTCATCGCAAAGTTGAAGTGACACTTTGCAACACATAGTGTTCCTCATACCCTCATGACTGACAATGGGACCCAATTCACTGGTAAGGACGTCTCAGACTTTGCACAGACATGAGACTTCAGACACATGTGGAGTAGTCCTCATTTCCCGCAATAAAATGGCCTTGCTGAGCGTGCTGTACGATCCGTTACGCACCTCCTGGAAAAGTGCTACTGTGATGGCACGGGCAGCCAAGCTGCTCTCCTCCATGCTCGCAACACTCCCCGTGATGGACTCCCCTCTCCTGCTCAGCGCCTTCTGTCCAGGCGGACCAGAACATTCATACCAGTGACCAAAGCCATGCTCCAGCCGACTGTCCACACTAATGTGAAAGCCACTCTCACAAAAAAGAGGATGAGGGGGAAAGCATATCACGACCGCAATGCCCGATGCCTCCCTGCATTAAGTCCAGGTCAAACCGTCAGGGTGCAGACTGCGCGTGGTTTTGACAGGTTAGCAGGAGTAGAGGGCCAAGCCCCTCAGCCTAACAGCTACATAATAACATCCCAAGGAACCGACTACATCAGGACACCTTCTCTGAGTTGATGAACGCCCACCGGCCATCTCGGAGGACGACTTGCCACAAATTCCCGCATCAGCAGCACCTGATACAGAAGCTGTCCGCGCTGACACCACCACTCAGACTGTCCGTTGCCACACCAGAAATCACCTCAAGTGATTCAGGTGACAGACAACTTGTAGAGACTCACTCAGAAATCACCTCAAGCGATTCAGGCGATAGACAACTTGTAGAGACTCACTCAGAAATCACCTCAAGTGATTCAGGCGATAGACAACTTGTAGAGACTCACTCAGAAATCACCTCAAGTGATTCAGGCGATAGACAACTTGTAGCGGCTCACTCAGAAATCACCTCAAGTGATTCAGGTGACAGACAACTTGTGGCAACTCGCTCAGGAAGAGTCAGCCACCCCAACCAGTGTTATTGGGATTACATCACTCAGTGACTGATAAAACTAAGGTGTGCACGCTGAGAAATATTGTTCTCCCGGTGATTGATGACTGAGTTTCCTTGTTAGTTATTTTGTACCTTACTAGTTACACGTCATCTCATCTTTTTCTGGTGTGTGAATTTGTCAGGTTCCTGTTATGTGCTGTACCCCATTCATGCTGTTGTGTTCAGGGATCTGTGCCACTCAAGTAATGCAACATAGCTGTTGTTTGTGTTGCTGTAATGTATTTTGTGTTACATCTAGAAGAGGGGGAATGTAGAGTTACGGTGCGGTCACTTTAAATTACAGGCGTGTAGAGGAGCTCAAGCAGGAGTCGTGACAACTTTCTCTTTCGGCTACACAACGTGCACCATTTATTCCTTCCACCATTACAACAACAACAAAAAACCCGCGCAGCGGAAGTGCACCACTGTAAACCTGAACCGAGAAAACAGCAGCTGTGAACTAACATTCCTACTAGCTCAATAAGGGCAATTATGTATCCCCATAACCACTACAGGCAAGTACTTATAATGTACACAAGTGGCGACATCGGTGGTAATGTAGCACGGAAGGGTGATTAAAGCAGTTCGAGTGTGTAAATCTTAACCAGTCTACTGTGGAGTTTATAGGCATGTTACACTAACCTTAACCCTAAACCTCAAATCCTAACCCTAAAATAGACCCCTTTTCCTCATAGGGACCCATAAAATGTCCCAACAAGGTAGGTGGTTTCAGGTTTTTCTATCCTAATGGGGACCAGATATCCTCATCATGATGGAAAAACCTGGTGTACACACACACACACAGAGAGAGAGAGAGAGAGAGAGAGAGAGAGAGAGAGAGAGAGAGAGACATGGAGGAATCCCCCCCAGCAGTGAGTCACAGGTGAATCTGAAATTCTAAGTATTCTCATACCTTTCTTTCGTCACTTTGAGGTTTCTTCCTATTTTTTCTCCCTGTTAGAGGGTTTGTGTTTTTTGTTTGCTTTAGGGAGTTCCTTATCTGATGCAAGAGTCTAATGACAGGGCGTTGTAAAGCCCCTTGAGGCAAATTTGTTATTTGTGATATTAGGCTACAGAAATAAAAATTGACTTGACATTTTTTGTTTTGTCTTTTAACTGACTTCCCACTTGCCCATCTCCGTTACTGTAAAAAGAGTCGGTCCTCTGCTGCGATACGCGCGTCTCTTTGCCTCGCCATGCTGCCGTCTGACATAGACACCGTGTCACAGGCTGCACAGACGTACCGGATGGGATTCCACTGATGGTAGCACGCAGGATAAAGTCTGGAGAGCTGTTTTTGTTTGCAGATCCGAATAGAAAGCAGTTAAATCTTAGCTCTAGTGTTAGAACACGGATTTTGAGTTAGCCATGGTCACCGTTCAAACGTATCTATTCAGTGCCGCCTTGCTCGGTGCCAAACATAGCTTGAATGATATGTATTGAAACTCTGCCGACTGGGCGTCTGGGTAGCGTGGCGGTCTATTCCGTTGCCTACCAAGACCCGACCGACATGAGGATCGCCGGTTCGAATCCCCGTGTCAGGCGTCCCTACAGACACAATTGGCCGTGTCTGCGGGTGGGAAGCCGGATGTGGGTATGTGTCCTGGTCTCTACACTAGCGTCTCCTCTGGTGGGAAGGGGGAACTGGGGGGTGGGGGTGATCCTCCCATGCGCTGCGTCCCCGTGGTGAAACTCCTCACTGTCACGTGAGAACAGGCGGCTTGCGCCTCCACATGTATCGGCGGAGACGTGTGGTAGCCTGCAACCCTCCCTGGATCGGCAGGGGGGGCGGAGCAGCGACCGGGACAGCTCGGAAGAATGGGGGGAAATAGAAAAGAAAATAATGACACTTTGCACATTGCCAGTTGGACTGGTTGAGTGGGTTTACTTCCAGTTCACCAAGCGGAAGTTATTTTGGTAAAATCTCTTATGCTCTCTTCCCTTCAGAGACTTTGGCAGGTAATGAGCGAGCAGTTTGAATTAATAAAGATTGAGGGAAGAGTATTGTAGCGAAATCGGGGGAGGGGTGGTAACCACAGAGACCGCCGCAGCCGGGACGCGAACCCATAGCGCCCGCACCGCGTGAAACATCGCTAACCGCTCGACTGAAGGATCCGACCCGTTACCCAAGGGCTAACGTGTCTACTTATCCGTGCACGTTACACTACCCCCCCCCCCTTCGGGAAGCGCATCCCCGCGCTTCAGCATATCAGCTCCCTATGCCCTTAGGCATCTGGGCGCACGCGCTTCCGATGGCCTCAGTCTCACCATCCCACTTCTGACACCGATGTCGCGAATTCGGGGGGGCACCACAGGAACTGTGTAAAGTGTAACATGCATGGATAAATAGACACGTTGGCCCTTGGCAAACGGGTCAGACCCTTTAGTTGACTGATTAACGCTGTCGCTTGCGGAGTAGGAAACACGGGTTCGCGTCCCGACTGCGGCAGTTCCTGTGGTTGCCCCCCCCCCCCGAATTCGCTACAGTATTAATCAAGACTGGAGACAAACTTCTCAAAAGTTGGGCAGGCCAAACCTTAAGATGGCTTTCTAAGATGTCTGCCAAACAGCATAACGCCTCGTGTCTGATGACAATTGTGTGTGTGAGGGGAATCTGTAAGTTGGTGTTTCTGTGTCCACCTGTCTGCTTGTGTACGTCAGTATCTTTGCCTTTTCATGTATGTCTACCTGTCTTTACACCTTTCTATGCATCTATTTATATGTGTGTGTTTAAGTGTGTGCACGTTTAGGTCTTCATGACTTGTACTGACTTCTCCAAGGTCTATGCTGTGGATGCTTTGCTGAAAAAAGGAGGCTCCACACAGAAAGGAACTGGGACGGCCTGGGGTTCAATCCAGGACCTTCTTGCTGTGAGGCAACGGTGCTAACCACTGGGCCACCGTGCCGCAACTTCACACTTCTAGAAATCATGCAAATTTAACTGTGGAGAATAAAGAAATGATCACAGGCAACCATGCTGACTAATATATCAAAGTATTTGGTGTGTATCTTTAGTACCAGTACCACACTGATACTAGTGTTGATGTGTGATGCCATGCAGAGGACACCGTGTGACTGATGTGGGGAGAGACTATACTATGTGGGCTCACTGGATATGTTTCCAACCTTGCCACACCTAGAGGAAATACCAGAGTAGAGAAAGACTAACCAGCCAAAGGAGAAAAAAGACCAGAGGCAAAGTAACATCTACTTAAAAATATCAACATTAGCTCATAGATGCCCATGCTCTCTGCTGTCTTATCTTGTCTTTCATGCATCAGTCATATCATTTTGAAATCTACAGTTCATTCCAGTTGCGTGATCCTCTGCTTAGTGTCTTGTTCAGGATTATATAAATAAACTTCTACAGACTCTGGCACAACAGAGCAACTATTTTTTTATATGTCAGTTATATACGTTTTGATTATATGTCTTAGTTTAGTAGTGTAATCCTTAACAGATGGTGTAACAGATTAAACAGGAAATCTTTATTGCAGCCTTAGATTATTACAACAAAACATGATGCAGACAAGAACATACTGGTAATGGTTGAAAAAACAAAAACAACATTTGAAACAGAGTGTGCATATTCATATTTGGTCATTGTAGTCAAGTTGGCCATTGTCATTTAGGCATTTGTCTGGCCCCTCCTATCCACCGTGATTTAACATGGAGATTTTTTCAATTTGACGGTCATTTTTTTGACGTATTAATTGGCACATACCTATAGATGTAGGTTCGGCCTGCCAAGCCTTTTTTCAATAGCTGGTGAGAGAGCAAGTAATTATTTGGATGAAAATAAAACTACTGTATCGCAAATGAAATGGCCACAGACCCGCTTCTTTACATACAATGGGAAAACTCAAGATAGTTTTATCTACTGCTGTTTGTCGTGTGAGATAATTACAAGATAGAGATATCCACCTTAAGGCATGTGTAATGTTGAGAGAATGCGAGCGTAAACGCATGTAAGCACACACGCACAAGCACACACATTCACACACACATAAACAGCCACACACAGACACGTAGTGCCTGCACTGAAGCGCTTTGGTCTTGTCAAAACTGATTCTGTGACAAATACACACAATAGACAAAAACTCAGTCAGTTTCAGACATACAAGGATTAATACTGAGCGTGAGAAGGCACAACGAGTCACTCATGTTAACACCTTATCTCATTTGCGTAGTACAAGAGAGACAGAGACAGAGACAGAGAGACAGTGTTGTAGTACTCGAGTCCAGGACTCGGACTCGAGTCCTGATTTTCAGGACTCGTGACTCGACTTGGACGTGAGCACTGATGACTCGGACTTGGACTCGAGCATTGACTGCATTCGGACTCGGAAGTTGGAGATGAGGACTCGGACTTGTTAATTGATAAAGACCGTATTTTTTGTTTTGCTAGTTTTTTGTAATAATATCTTTTAACGTGAGTTTTTTTGTAATAAATTGTAATTTTTTTTTGTAATTTTTTGCGACACAATTTGTTTGGCTATTGTGTCACAAAGTAAATAAACTCCCTTTGAAATGGTGACAGCTGTGTCATTTTTGTTTAATGTAGACCTTTTTTATTTGTATGTCAGCTTTTTTACAGTGCCAGAGTGGAGCACTGGAGCCCATCTTGGAACTCGACTCAGACTCAACCTTGATGACTCGAACTCAGGTAATGGGGACTTGACTCGGACTCGACTCGGACTCTTCTTTGGGGACTCGGACTCAAACACTGGGGACTCGAGACTCGACCTCAAGGTTTAGTGACTCGACTTACAACACTGGAGAGAGAGAGAGACAGAGAGAGAGAGAGAGAGAGAGAGAGAGAGAGAGACTAGTATTATATGGCGTGTGTGTGCTTCTATGAGTGATAGAGTCTTGACCGCGCCACTATCCCATCACGCCTCCTCTGCCAGGTCATCACTCCTCCCTCTCTGTCGCTCTCGGTGCCTCTGGATTGCTCGCCAGATGCGACAGAGGACTCCGCCCCTGAGAGGGGAGAGATTCGCCCACTGTTGAGTATGTTTAATGTAAATTTGGGGGTCAACTTTCGTGACAGGACACACAGGCGTGACAGAACGGATACCGTAAACGCAGGCAGCGGAGGTCGTCCTTGGTGACGTCGTTGAGAATGTCATTCAGTGTGTACTCCTCCATCGCAAACTGGCATGGAGACAGAATGCACAGAAATCCTAAGAGTAGTTCACATACAGCGGCATAACACATGTCTAAGTGACGAAACAATGTAAGGTAGCTGAAGTGAAACAGACGGCTGCAAGGAAACCCAACCTTGTCTACAGTATCAGGGTCCACCCCCTGGTCTTTAAGCCAATCAGTGAGCTGCTTGTCGGGCTCATGGTCAGCTGGGATGTGGAAGATGGAGGGTGGAGGCATGTCTGAAAAAGAGAGGTAGTGCGCATATGTGTGCGTGTGAGAGAGAAAGTCACAGAGGCAGACAGACAGATAGACAGACAGACACAAAGGAAAAGAGGATTGGTAGAGGTACAGATGTTGAACTAGAGGTAGTTTTGACATTGAACATGGTAACATACACTCACCAGCCACTTTATTAGGCACACCTGTCCAACTGCTCGTTAACGCAAATTTCTAATCAGCCAATCACATGGCAGCAACTCAATGCATTTAGGCCTCTAGACATGGTCAAGACGATCTGCTGAAGTTCAAACCGAGCATCAGAATGGGGAGGAAAGGTGATTTAAGTGACTTTGAACGTGGCATGGTTGTTGGTGCCAGACGGGCTGGTCTGAGTATTTCAGAAACTGCTGATCTACTGGGATTTTCACGCACAACCATCTCTAGGGTTTACAGAGAATGGTCCGAAAAAGAGAAAATATCCAGTGAGCAGCAGTTCTGTGGGCGAAAATGCCTTGTTGATGCCAGAGGTCAGAGGAGAATGGCCAGACTGGTTCGAGCTGATAGAAAGGCAACAGTAACTCAAATAACCACTCATTACAACCGAGGTATGCAGAAGAGCATCTCTGAACGCACAACACGTCGAACCTTGAGGCAGATGGGCTACAGCAGCAGAAGACCACACCGGGTGCCACTCCTGTCAGCTAAGAACAGGAAACCGAGGCTACAATTTGCACAGGCTCACCAAAATTGGACAATAGAAGATTGGAAAAACGTTGCCTGGTCTGATGAGTCTCGATTTCTGCTGCGACATTCGGATGGTAGGGTCAGAATTTGGCGTCAACAACATGAAAGCATGGATCCATCCTGCCTTGTATCAACGGTTCAGGCTGGTGGTGGTGGTGTAATGGTGTGGGGGATATTTTCTTGGCACACTTTGGGCCCCTTAGTACCAATTGAGCATCGTGTCAACGCCACAGCCTACCTGAGTATTGTTGCTGACCATGTCCAGCCCTTTATGACCACAGTGTTCCTATCTTCTGATGGCTACTTCCAGCAGGATAACGCCCCATGTCATAAAGCTCGAATAATCTCAGACTGGTTTCTTGAACATGACAATGAGTTCACTGTACTCAAATGGCCTCCACAGTCACCAGATCTCAATCCAATAGAGCACCTTTGGGATGTGGTGGACCGGGAGATTCGCATCATGGATGTGCAGCCGACAAATCTGCAGCAACTGCGTGATGCTATCATGTCAATATGGACCAAACTCTCTGAGGAATGTTTCCAGTACCTTGTTGAATCTATGCCACGAAGGATTAAGGCAGTTCTGAAGGCAAAAGGGGGTCCAACCCGGTACTAGCAAGGTGTACCTAATAAAGTGGCCAGTGAGTGTATATCCATCCATATATCTGTCAATTTTCCATCCATCCAACCACATAATCATTTTTCGCCATCTGTATAGAGCATTTTAAATATTACAAAAATGTTGCCCTCATCTATGAATATTTATGACATATAAGCTAGGTAGTTATGAAGGCAATTCTATAATCATATGATCTGTGTGCTCAGAGGATCATCCATCCATTCCATCCATTATCTAAACTGCTTATCCTGCTCTCAGGGTCGCAGGGATGCTGGAGCCTATCCCAGCAGTCATTGGGCGGCAGGCGGGGAGACACCCTGGACAGGCTACCACAGGGCCCGGCCACACACACACACACACACACACACACACACACACACACACACACACACACACACACACACACACACACACACACACACACACACACACACACACGCACACATACTCACACCTCGGGACAATTTAGTACGGGCGATTCACCTGACCTATATGTCTTTGCACTATGGGAGGAAATCAGAGCACCCAGAGGAAACCCACACAGACACGGGGAGAACATGCAAACTCCACACAGAGGACGACCCGGGACAACCCCCAAGGTTGGACTACCCCAGGGCTCGAACCCAGGACTTTCTTGCTGTGAGGCAACTGCACTACTGTGCTGCCTCAGATGATCATGTGTCTGCCATATTATAATACATGATGTTTGCTTACTTTTAATCTTTGACCATGTATGACTTATACCATGTTTAACTTTAGTCTATATTGCTTAAATACTTAAAGTTAATATTTAACATAACAAAGGTGGTGTTATAAAGTGACTTCTCCATGTAAACAAATGAAGGCCTATTTTTAATTGTTAGCTGACAGCAGACAAATGTAAAAGGAGTGCTTTTCTAGTCTACCGACCACTCAAAGCTCTTTTGAGTGTGTGCCTCACATTCCCCCATTCAAACACACATATTCATACATTGATGGTGGAGGCTGCCATACAAGGTGCCAAACTGTTCATCATGAGCAGTTAGGGGTTCAGTGTCTTGCTCAAGGACACTTCGACACGCTCTCTGGAGGAGCCAAGGATCAAACCAGGAACAATTCCAATTCACTGAACAACAAAGATTTTGCTTCCTGAACACTTTTATGTGTATTTTATGGATTTTGGGCTACTGATCACGAAAATCACCTTAAAATGTTCCTATCACATACCGTTTTGAGGATGCACAAGCCAGTGCATTCTCAGTGCCAGTCCCAAGCCCAGATAAATGGGGAGGGTTGCATCAAGAATGCATCCAGCGTAAAATCTTTGCCAAATCAAATATGCGGATCATAAATAAGATTTACATACCGGATCGCTCGAGGCTCAGGTTACCAACAGCCAGCAGGGTGCTGGTGGAAACTATGCTACTGTTGGGCAAAGGAGAAGGAGAGGAGGAAGGGTAGGAGTGTGGAGGTGAGTCAGTACTTTGAATGATGGTACTATGACTGGTAAAGGGAGAGAGCTGATTGATATGATGGAAAGAAGAAAGATAGGTATACTGTGTGTGCAAGAGACCAGGTAGAAGGGGAGAAAGACCAGTAGCATTGGAGGTGGGTTCAAACTCTTCTACATGGTGCGAATGGGAGGGGAAATGGGGTAGGGGTAATTCTGAAGAAAGAGTATATCAAGAGTGTGCTGGAGGTGAACAGTGTCGGACAGAGTGATGAGTATGAAACTGGAATTCGAAGGTGTATTGATGAATGTTAACGCACGTTGAATGAATGTTATCAACGCAAGTTGGGTGTCAGATGGAAGAGAAAGAAGAATTCTGGAGTGAATTGGATGATGTGGTAGAGAGTGTACCCAAGGGGGAGAGAGTGGTGATTGGGGCAGACTTCAATGAGCATGTTGGTGAAAGGAACAGAGGTGATGAGGAGGTGATGGAGGTATGGTGTCAAGGAGAGAAATGTGAAAGGCCAGATGGTGGTGGATTTTGTGAAAAGGATGAAAATGGTTGTGGTAAATACATGTTTCAAGAAGAGGGAGGAACACAGGGTGACGTACAAGAGTGGAGGAACGTGCACACAGGTGGACTATATCTTAAGTAGAAGGTGCAATCTGAAAGGGATTGGAGACTGCAAGAGGGTGACAGGGGAGAATGTAGCTAGGCAGCATCGGATGGTGGTCTGTAGGATGACTTTGGAGACCAAGAAGAGGAAGAGCGTCAAGGCAGAGCCAAGGATCAAACGGTGGAAGTTGAAGAAGGAAGGCTGTTGGAGTTCAAGGAGGCACCTACACTGTGTAGGTGCTATGCAAATGTTGTCTTAGGCATGCCTGGGCATGCTTAGTCAGGTCAGATGCCGGCAGACAGGCTATAAAAGCTGCTAACGTTTACAAATGCTGTTTGGACGTATGCTGAGGCACATGTTCTTCAGGCAATAGCATCGTGAGTATACTTAACAATAGGACTTATTCTCTTCAGGAAGATTTAATACAGCAGAAATGTCTCATCAATGTTGTAACAGCTGCGATACATCCTGGTACATCTGTGGCAAGTATACGCTTAAGGCTCAAAGACGCACCATGACTGCACTTATTAAGAAAGCCTATGAGCTCTACTTCAGATGTAAAATTGGCGACCAAGAGAAACCCTGGGCTCCTCACATTTGTTGTGCAATGTGCAGTCAACCTGAGAGCTTGGCTCAGAGGTACTCAGAAGTCAATGCCATTTGCAGGTCCAATGATATGGTGAGAACAGAAGGATCACATTGACGGACTGTTACTTCTGTCTGACCAATGTATCTGGCTTCTCTACTAAAAATAAGAAATCTATTGAATACCCCAATCTGCCTTCAGCCATGAGACCAGTGCCACATGATGACAGTTTGTCCGTACCGAAGACACCAGAGACATGGAGCCTAGATGAGGCAGATGAAGATGCCACAACGCATGAACCAGATGTGGAAAATGACACTGATCCAGATGTTGAATCCTTTATGCCTGGGTATCCTCATCTGATAACACAGCCAGAATTAAATGACCTGGTCAGGGACTTGGATTTGTCAAAAGCTAAAGCGGAACTACTTGGTTCAAGATTGCAAGGAGGGGGTTTGCTGTCACCAGGTACAAACATTTCTATCTTTCAGAACCATCAAAAACATTCTACACACTTTTTTACACAGGTTGACAACCTCTGTTTCTGCACGGACATTGATGAATTGTTCATGGTTTTGGGTTGTGTGCATGACCTACAACACGGATGTCTTTTTATAGATTCGTCAAATTTTAGCCTGAAAACTGTCCTGTTATACACTGGCAATGTCCACCCTTCAGTACCCACTGGCTATGCAGTACACATAAAAGAAACCTACAATAACATGGAACTGTTGCTGAAACACATACAGTACAACAATTACAACTGGAACATCTGTGGTGATATAAAGGTATTGGCACTGCTACTAGGAATGCAGCTAGGCTATACAAAGTACTGTTGTTTCCTTTGTGAATGGGATAGCCGTGCTAAAGAGTCACATTACATTAAAAAGAACTGGCTGCGAGATAAGCATTTCATTCCAGGGCAGAAAAGTGTGGTGCATAAACCACTTGTTGACCCAACAAAGATATTTCTGCCTCTTCATACGAAACCCGGATTGATGAAAAATTTTGTGAAAGCAATGAACAAAGAAAGTGAAGGATTTCACTATTTGAGACAGATGTTTCCAAGAATAACTGATGCCACGATTAAGGAAGGCTTTTTTGTTGGTCCACAAATCATACAGGTCATCAATGACAGGGAGTTAGAAGATCTCCTAGTGGGGCCAGAGAAAATAGCATGGAAGGTATTTAAGGATGTTGTTGAGAATTTTCTTGGCAACTACAGAGCACCAAATTACATTTATCTGCTTGACAACATGCTTAAAGGATACAAAACCATGAAGTGCAACATGTCATTGAAAATTCATTTTCTGCATTCACACTTGGGCTTCTTCCCTCCTGATTTTGGTGCAGTCAGTGACAAACAAGGTGAAAGGTTTCACCAGGACATTGTGACCATGGAAAAGAGGTATTATTATTAGTAGGTACTATTGTTGGACACTGACACAAGAGGCACAAGATGCTGAGTACAAACGGAAATCAGCTGCAAAACATTTTAAGTGCAGCTGAACCAACACAATGTGTCAGCATCATTATGCGATTAAACATGTTCAATTCAATAAAAGTTATTTTAATGTTTCTCCAAATTCCTATGTGATACAGCAAATCTGAAATTGTTTTTGTATTCAGCTTGACATTGTGTCTCAATCTCTGGTTTATTTTCAGGAAGGAAAATGTTCGCTCTACCTCCCAAGCCATGCCACCCACTGTTGCGAAACTTACTGAGCAGAGCAAAGTTTGTACAAAGTAATAGGGAAATGGCTTTGCTGTGATATGAGCTGGAAGATATGAGATAAGGAAGGAGATGAACAAACAACTGTCCTTTAAGAGAAACCGTGAGATTGACCTTGGGGTTAACTTCAGGATGTACCATGCTTAAGCATTATGTGATGATACTGTAAGAGATATTTGTAGGAGTGAAGTATGTAGGAGTGGTGCAGGATATGTATGAGGGAAGTGTAACAATGGTGAGGTGTGCAGTTCGAATGACAGATGGGTTCAAGGTGGAGGCGGGATTACATCAAGGATCAGCTCTGAGCCCTTTCTTGTTTGCAATGGTGATGGACAGGTTGATGGACAAGATCAGGCAGGAGTCTCTGTGGACTATGATGTTTGCGGATGACATTGTGATCTGTAGAGAGAGTAGGGTGCAGGTTGAGGAGAGCCTAGAGAGGTGGAGGTATGCACTGGAGAGAAGAGGAATGAAAGTCAGTAGCAGCAAGACGGAATACCTATGCATGAATGAGAGGGAGGACAGCAGAATGGTGAGGATGCAAGGAGTAGAGATGACTAAGGTATATGAGTTTAAATACTTGAGGTCAATTGTCCAAAATAACGGGGAGTGCAGAAGAGAGGTGAAGAAGAGAGCGCAGGCAGGGTGGAGTGGGTGGAGAAGAGTGTCAGGAGTGATTTGCGACAGAAGGGTACCAGCAAGAGTTAAAGGGAAGGTTTACAAGATGGTTGTGAGACCACCTACGTTATATGGTTTGGAGTTAGTGGCACTGACGAAAATCTTAGCATCTTCAACTCTGCCACCTCCAGCTCCGCCTGAGCTGGAGGTGGCAGAGTTGAAGATGCTAAGATTTTCATTGGGAGTGACAAAGAAGGGCAGGATTAGGAATGATTATATTAGAGGGACAGCACAAGTTGGACGGTTTGGAGACAAAGCAAGAGAGGCAAGATTGAGATGGCTTGGACATGTGTGGAGGAGAGATGCTGGGTATATTGGGAGAAGGATACTGAATATGGAGCTGCCAGGGAAGAGGAAAAGAGGAAGGCCAAAGAGGAGGTTTATGGATGTGGTGAGGGAATACATGCGGTGAGGGAATACATGCAGGTGGCTGGTGTGACAGAGGAAGATGCAGAAGACAGGAAGTAATGGAAACGGATGATCCACGGTGGCGACCCTTAACAGGAACAGCCAAAGTAGTAGTAGACTGTAAGAGATTTTTGTTTTGCTCATTTATTGTCAGAGTGGAATTTATATAATGTCAAGAGAGTAAATGCAAAGACAGTAGTGGTTAAGGTTTGGGGTAAGATTAGGTCGTGG